>NC_136409.1:186255000-186350000 GCF_051521515.1 Lactuca serriola | reverse complement strand
ATTGGTAAAGGTTAAAGACATAAAAATAGTAAAAAAATCAAGGGAAAGTAGTATGGGATCGAATTTCGATCTTATGATTCTACCTACGATCTTACGATTCTACCACAAATACGATTCGTTTACGATCCAACTCGTTTTTCATACCTATCGTACGATTCAATGATCGGGATCGCAATTTTGACAAACATGTTTTGTACGTTATTTATTATTAAGTTATTTTACACGTTTTACATTTAACTTATAGACAAAATTGCAAAAATGGTTAATTTAGTATTCATTTTTTCGAGGTTTAGTCAAACCTCAACTTTTTGGCTTTATGGTCCTTTTGAGTTGGTTTCATTACGGATTTGGTCCTTCCGTAAACTGAAATGACACTAATGCCCTTGGATATTTATTTTCTATTTTTATGTTCATTCTTTTAAAGTTTAATAATTATTTATTCATTTTAATAATTAAAAAAATGAGAGGGTCCACCTTCTCTCTCTCTCTCTCTCTCTCTCTCTCTCTCTCTCTCTCTCTCTCTCTCTCTCTCTCTCTCTCTCTCTCTCTCTCTCTCTCTCTCTCTCTCTCTCTCTCTCTCTCTCTCTCTCTCTCTCTCTGATGAACAAAATGAATGTATGTTCTTCATTTATCTTCCAAAAACAAAAATTCAAGCTCATTTTTTTAACACATACAAAAAACTAATCTTTCTCTACTCTCCCACCGATGTTTAAGCTTATGAGGAGCATAATTCTGAGCTTTAGAACACCGACGATAATAAAGATCTGAACATAAACATGTTGAACGTAATCAAAATTTTCTAGGTTATGGGTGTTCTTATCTTATTATGAAGATGAACAAAAAAATCTGATGAATAAACAAACCTTAAACCCCCTTTATGTTTGTAACAAATAGAGATTCAAACTTAATTTTAGGAACTCGATTACAAATTTCAAGAACTCAACGGTTTTCAAACTGTAAAATCAACCTAACCAGGAAAATCGGATCTGGTGGTTAGCTAGTGGGATCGGCTAGGACGATATCACCTTCAACGAAACCTTTCATCTTCAAGAATCGACCCCCCAACCCATATTTTATGTTGCCATCTCGCGTCCTTTCCTCAGCTATCGGACTCCACACCAGACCCATTTCGAAAGGAAACCACACACCATACTCATTTGGAAGTTGACCGCTTCCAAATTCTTTATATGCTTATGGACAATCGATCGGTCAAGGAGAAAAGAAATTTAAACAAGAACCTCAAATCAAGTATGTTATCTCTTCAATTCTTCTACTTTTTGCTTGTTGATTTCTAGTTTTGTTTCTACTAAATTTTGAAACTTCCGACAGCAGCAAGGTACGCTGAGAATTTTAACGCCACATTTGGTAAGTTTCCGCATGATGATTGGACGTAGGGTAGGTGGATTAGAGATACCGAATAGGAGGGGAAAGTGTTTGTCAAAGTTAATCGAGAGGAATAAATAGGTGTTGTGTAGTGGAGATGGATCCCAGATGCTCTATGTCTTCATGGATTCATGATGAGAGAGAGGTGGTTGAGTATAGGTTCACGACATTTGGCAGCCATGAATTAAGCTTGTGTTCTTTGTGGGTTACTTTGTTTAAGAATCTTCTTATCGTTATCAATCATTTTGATGTATACTGAAGAACATAGGTTGATTATGGAAACGAAAACCTATAACATTATAAGTTATGGTGGTTCTTTTTTGGTTCTTTTGTGGGGAAGAGAGAGATAGAGAGGGGGAGATTGGGGGTGGGGGGAAGGAGGTGGGTCCTCTTTTTTTTTTAATTATTAAAATGATTAAATAATTAATAAACTTTAAAAAAAATAAAAATAGAAAATAAATACCCAAGGGCATTAAAGTCATTTGTAACGTCCCAAAAATTAAGACTAAAATTATTGCTTTTTAAATTAATTAAAACCATTATCCAAACAACATCACAAAAACCATGGTGAATTATAATGTATCGATAACATCCAAGTACATCATAGTAATATAAAAATGCAGAACGATGTGGTGTGTGCACTGCAATCATCCCGGGCTCTTCCCCTTCGAATCAAAAGTACTTGAAACTTAAATTGAAAACTGTAAGCACAAAGCTTAGTGAGTTTCCTAAAATACCACATAACATACATATCAAACATATAATGAACCTCACCCGTCATCGGGCCCCGCTCGGTAAATAGATTTCTCAATCATCAGGCCCCGCCTGGTATACATATAAACAAAAAAACATATAAACATATAAACACATGCAATAATCACAAAGATAAATAACATACAAGATAGTCATCGGGCCCCGTCCGGTAAAGATATAAACACATATCACATGCAAGAGTCACGTAGACAACTAGCATCCTAAACATAACAAACCATCGGCCGACATTGGTGCCTTCAACCCGCTTAAAGATATAGTGAGGAAACTCACATCTAGTTGTTGAATCTCTCAAATAAATCTCGGCCTACTGGTACGAAAAATCTTCGCGCTAACATCA
Source organism: Lactuca serriola (assembly GCF_051521515.1). Taxonomy (NCBI): domain Eukaryota; kingdom Viridiplantae; phylum Streptophyta; class Magnoliopsida; order Asterales; family Asteraceae; genus Lactuca; species Lactuca serriola. The sequence goes on along the minus strand of NC_136409.1, from coordinate 186,347,506 downwards.
TCAGATAATATCCAATTAAAAATTCAATCCCGACCCATATTCAAGAATCTAAGCTACTTGACCAATTTTCATGGTAAAAGACCATTTTACATTTTTCCTTACTTGGCCCAAAACCAAGGCCCACCCCAACTACTCAAAAGGCCCAAATTCCTTAAATGGCATCACAAGGCCTAATAAAGCCCAACTTCCAAATTGGACCCAAAAATCATTATGGACCTAATCCCAAGAAAGTCCATAGTCTATCCATGGCCCAAAGTAAAAGTCTAATGGCCCAACAAGGCCTAAATCCAAAAAATCCTAAAATATGGCCCAAACCCGAGGAAGTCAAACTGAAAGTCAATCCGCGTACTCATCTCGTATGCTTAGCATACTCCTTCCGGGGCCAGTACGCCCAGTGTACTCCACAGGTCACCAATCCACTCCATTAAGAACTTAATCAATTAGGACCTCTAGCCAAACTTTCAGATCTGATCCTAAAGGGTGACTTAATACGTAAAGTTGGCAACTTTACACCCATGCATGGCTTAATGGGACCCAAGACTCAAAAAGAAGCTTAATAATGCTATTAACACTTGCATGGACCAATATCTTTCATAAAGTTTGCATTTTTATAAACAAGGGACCTCCATGGAGCTAAGGTCTAACATCCATGGCTTCTGGAGTAGATCAAAAGCTTAATTGTAGCTCAAAATGCCAAAAAAATGGATAACCAATATCCCAAAAAATAGATCTAGCATAATGAACCATCAAGTATATAACTTTATACCTTAAATGGCTTGCAAAGATGATGATGAATCTGGATCTACAAGCCCAAGCTAGTCCCAAGCAACCACCAAGAGTTATTCTTCTTCTTTCACTAAACACCACTAAATCTCACTTTCAAGCTTAAAACTCGCAAGAGACACTTAGTGTTTCATTTTTAGGGTATAGGGTGATGGAGGTTGATCAATAGAACGTCTAATTGTGGTTTAAGTTGTTTAAATAAGGTGCAAATCTTAAAAATTAGGGTTTGCCCCTACACCACGTATGCCATGCGTACTCCACGTACGCCCTGTGTACGTGGGTGAAGCCTAGGTCCAGAAAAGAGCTAGTACGCCCCACATACTAGTTAGAGACCAAAATGAAAAGGATTTTGCATTAAGGGGCTAAAAGGAAAAACATACCAAATTACGAATGTTACAATTCTCCCCCACTTGAATTAGACTTCGTCCTCAAAGTCCATTGCCCCAAATAACTCTGGGTAGTGCTTCCTCATATCGTCCATCGGCTCCTATGTCCATTCTTAACCCTTGCGATGCTGTTATTGATCTTTCACTAGCTCAACAACCTTGTTCCTCAAGGTTTTTGTCTTCCAGTCAAGAATCTCCACCGGTCTCTCCATATAATTTAGATGATCATCCACCTGAATATACTCCAATAGAAACACCGTAGAATCATCCACTAGACATTTCCACAACTGAGAGACGTGGAAAGGTGCTACGGATTTAACTAAGCTCCTCGAGAAGATCTAAGCGATAATCAACCCGGCCCACCCGGGCCAAAACCCTAAAAGGAACAATGTACCTGGGGCCAAATTTGCCACTCTTCCTAAATTGGATGACACCCTTACAAGGTGACACCTTCAGGAGAACCATATCCCCAACTTGGAACTCTAGATCTGATCGACGCTTGTAAGCATAACTCTTTTGCCGACTCTGAGTTGTTTAGAGTCTACTCTGAACCTGCTGAATCAACTCGGTAGTTTTGATTGCCACTTCGGTACTCCCCATGATTCATTGACCAACCTCACCTCAACATATCAGGGTCCTGCATTTCCTCCCATAAAGCATCTCAAAAGGAGGTCGATTAATGTTGGTGTGATAATTGTTGTTATACGGAAACTCCGCCAAAGGGAGATACATATCCCAACTCCCACCGAAATCCAAAACACACACCTGGAGCATATCCTCCAAGGTCTGAATAGTCCACTTGCTCTGACTGTCATTCTGTGGGTGGAAATTCGTATTGAAATGATGACAAGTACTCAACTCGTCGTGGAACCTCTTCCAAAATATGGAAGTAAACCGGACGTCCATGTTTGAAACCATAGAAATCGGCACCCCATGTCGTGCCATGATCTCCCTGATGTATATCTTAGCCAACTTCACTGTGGAGATACTCTCCTGAATCGAAATAAAATGCGCGCTCTTGGTCAATAGATCCACAATGACACAAATCAAATCCACTCCGCATGCAGCCCGAGGCAAATTCTTAATGAAATCCATGGTAATCTCTTCCCATTTTCAAACAATGCATCAAGAAATATGAATCAAGGTTGGAGCTTTATGATGGGTTTGAGCCATAAGAACATTCCTATGTGTACATGCAAACCCTAAACACTTGGGTCTAGGTTTCACTATTGAACATGCAATTCATCCAAGATTTGGAACCCTAGATCTAGCATACATATTACAACATCAATGTAACTAATAAGATCTAGATGATTACCTTTTGAATATCTCTTGATCTTCTTCTTCCTTGAACTTAGAGTCACAAGTGTAACTCCTCTAATGGCTTACAAACAACAACTAGAAAGAGGGTAGAATAAGAGAGAGGGAGGAGGCACTTAAAATCGGCTATATGGTTCTAGGAGAAGCAGTAGCCGATTTCTGTAACCCAGGGGTCCTATTTATACTGTGAGCAGCTAGGGTTTCAGTCAAAACCCTAATGGATAGCTTAAACATTAAGCAGCCCATGGAATCTTCTGGAATAACGCCATGGACGAAAATATGATGAGCTCCCATCATAATTTCGTTCACCCCTTAGTCCATTAGGTTTCCCAGCCCAAAAATACAACTATCAAACATTTAACAGTTTCATCCGCTTTATTCAATTAATCTATTTTAGTCACCAAATTAATTACTAATTAATTTATGACTAATATTAATTAAATAATATGATTTCTCCTTTAATATATTATTCTTATAATATATTAATAAATCATAACATCTTCTCTCTCTCTCTCCATAAATTACCCTGTCAAGTTGTTGTGGTGAAGGCAACCCAAAAAGACCATGTACAACTGGGCCAAGTACTTACTAAATATAGTTACGGGCTTAGACGCTAATCTAACAGTCTCCCACTTGGATAAGTCTAGTAACTACAAATGTGAGCACAATCCGATTAGCAATCGTAGCTCTCAAAGACGCTATCAAACTATGATCTTATCAGTAACCTGTCCTTTAGATAAGGGATCGTATAGTCCTTTGTTCTGGATATCGTGCCGACAATTACATGGAACATAGTCATACTTATTGTCCAACAGTTTGTTTCTCGATCTCTGATTCGTTTGACATAGAACTTAATTGAACACATCAATTCAGTCCTGACCGGGCCCGGCACATAAGTCAAACCAAATCATCAAGGGGGCCTGATATCGATTTTACCCTTTTAGGATAAAAGGAACAGATAAACTTTGACTTATATGCATTTATTATTCACTAACCAATTCATACACAACAATGTGTTTTATAACATCAAGTTACTGATGCGTTTTCGCATCATCAATGCATCACCAGTTACCAAACAATAAACCATATATCTAGGTTTTAAGACCATATGATATTATCGTCTTGCAATCACTCGAGATAAATTCCATGAAGTGATTCTAGCAAGTGTGGGTTTATTCCACTACTCAAATCAAACTCATAAGCACTCATGAACGTTGTAGTAAACCTTTGCTATGTCTATTACCTTTCAGACAATCTACACACCAATTCATGACAGTCTTCATTCATACCTACTTCCAACATATGAACGACTGTGGACGGTTCGAATAATTCTTATTATTCAGGAAGTCAAAACATGCAAAATGAAACAATAGGTAAACAATTAACATAAGACAATAACATTACTAATAAATAATACTCTTTTATTTAATCATCAAATGTTAATTACATTTTATCTACTACATGTTTCTAAACTCTCTAATCTAAACTAATATCGTCCTTCAGCCCGATGCTCCTAGCGTGCTGCAAGTGCTTAACCCTGCTCAGTCCCTTTGTAAGCGGGTCTGCTGGATTATCCTCTAACAATACTCTCTTTACTACGAGGAGTCCTTCTTCCACCCGATGTCGAATAAAATGGTATTTTCTGTCGATATGTTGAGATCTATCGTGATCCCTCGGTTCCTTGGTCAAGGCAACCGCTCCTTCATTATCACAGAAAATTTCCATGGGCTCCTTTATGGATGGCACAACTCCAAGGTCTCCAATGAAGTTCTTCAACTATATTGCCTCCTTTGACGCTTCGCTCGCCGCAATGTACTCTGATTCGCACGTTGAATCAGCCATAGTCTCTTGCTTGGAACTTTTCCAAGTCACTGCTCCTCCATTAAGGGTAAAGACCTAGCCCGACTGCGAATGGTGGTTGTCCCTATTGGTCTGAAAACTGGCGTCACTGTACCCTCGCACCTTTAAGTCATCACTCCCTCCAAGGACTAGAAACCATTCCTTGGTCCTCCAAAGGTACTTAAGAATGTTTTTGACTGCGGTCCAATGTGCTCTGCCAGGGTTCCCTTGATATCTGCTGACCATGCTTAAAGCGTAGGCCACATCAGGGCGAGTACAAGTCATAGCATACATAATTGAGCCAACTGCAGAAGCGTATGGTACTTGGCTCATTTCTGCTATCTCGACTTCGGTACTCAGGCATTGAGTCTTACTCAACTAGGCATTACTTTGGATCAGTAACTCTCCCTTCTTTGAATTCTCCACACTAAAATGCTTTAGTACCTTGTCCAAGTAATTATTCTGACTAAGTCCTATTAGTCTCTTACTTCTGTCTCTTACTATCCTTATTCCCAAAATATAAAAAGCCTTTTTGAGGTCCTTCATAGCAAAGCACTTCCCAAGCCAGGACTTAACCTCCTGCAGTGTCGGGATGTTGTTTCCTATGAGTAGTATGTCATCGACATACAATATGAGAAAACTAACTATACTCCCACTGGCTATGACATATACACATGATTCATCCTCATTTCGTAGAAAACCAAACTCTTTGACTTTCTCATTGAAGCAAAGATTCCATCTGCGAGACGCTTGCTTAAGTCCATAAATGGACTTCTCAAGCTTGCACACTCTATTGGAATGCTTCGCATTGACAATACCCTCTGGCTGAGCCATGTAAACATCCTCAACCAACTTCCCATTAAGGAAAGCGGTTTTGACATCCATCTGCCATATTTCATAATCATGAAATGCGGCAATGGCCAGCATCACCCTAATAGATTTTATCTTGGCAACCGGTGAGAAGGTTTCATCATAGTCAACTCCAGGAGTTTGAGTGAAACCCTTCGCGACCAATCGCGCCTTATATGTGTGCACATTCCCATCCATGTCAATCTTCTTCTTGAAGATCCAATTGTACCCGACCTTCTTATGTCCGAGCACATGATCAACCAAATTCTAAACTTGGTTGTCGTACATGGACTGAATCTCGTTGTCCATCGCCTGCCATGGCTTCCTTATAGTTGTTAGGTTCGTCCAAATTTATTGGTGTACTATCACTAATATACATGTCCCCTTCTGTAGTAATATGAAAACCATATAACTGGGGTTGAACTCTAACTCTTTCGGAATATCTAAGAGGTAATGACTCGTCAATCGGTTCAACCAGAGTTTCCTCCTCGGGTTGAGTGCCAGCATTAGAGGTTCTGTAACAGCCCAAAATCCAGGTAAGCTTTATGGTCCTTCTATTTTGAAAGTTGGCAAGTTTAGTCCTTTGAGTTGTATGTTGAATTGGCGAGTACGCTGGGCGTACCGGGGTGTACGTTGCGCGTACTCACGCGCTTAATTTGGATGCAGACTTGACCGAGTACGCTCGGCGTACTCAGGGGTACACTGGGCGTAGTGAGCACAGATGCAAACCCTAATTTCTGGCTTGTGCACTATAAAGGGAACACGTGGCCCTTTTCCCTAGCCACCATATTCCTTGAGTGAGTCCCTTGAGAGCTGAGATCCGTGCCTTAGCCTATGTGTGTATGTTTTGAGCTTGGAGCTAACTTTTCAAGGTGAAGAAAGGAAGGAGGAGCCATTGTTGGTGCTAGAAGTGGAAGAACAAGTGTAGATCCGTGCTCTAAAGTAGTTGGAGATATCTTTTGAGGTAAAAAGCTCAGAGCTTTCCTTGTTCTTCGTAAGTTTTGCTTTTTGGGACCATTTTAGGGTTTGTGGGTCCAAAGTTTGAGACTTTGTGTGCAAATAGTCTCCATGAGCATGAATCTGGCCTCTTCTAGTGTGTTTGATGTTAAGGGTTCATAAAAATCCAGTCTTGGTCGTGGATCTAGTGTCATGCATGAGTTATAGTCCCATTATGGAAAGAGAAATGGTGTTTTGAGCACAAAGTGACCTCTACAGCCATGCAAAGGCATAAAGGTCTCGACTTTATGGGTTAAGTCATATAAAAGGATTCAGATCTGGAGTTTAGACGAAAGTCTTAACAAATTAAGGTCTGAATGAGTGGGATAAGGGAACTGGGTGTTACGCTGGGCGTAATCCCAGTACGCGCGGCGTAGAGTGTCGCGTACCCCGATTCTGTGGAAGCTCCGGGTACACCTAGCGTACATGTTGGTACGCGCAGCGTAACCCGGAGAGGGTTGACTTTTAGGGTTTGGTCAACTCTAGCGTATTTGAGCCTAGCAGGGGGTAAAATGGTATTTTATCCTTCCTAAGAGTGTTTAGAGAGTTTGGTCTAGCCTTGGGAAATTATGTTGATGACGAGTGTATATTTCATATGATTAGGCGGAGGCTAGGTCCTATTCACCGATTTCGAGGTTTTCCGAGTTACCGAGTTACGCCAGGTGAGTCTTCTCACTATACGTTACCTTGAGTGGTATTCTAAGTTGACCAGGGGGTCTTATGTGCTATGTTTGAGAATATGTGTTATATTAGAGATTACATGCTATGTGTTATTTGTATGTTATATGATTATATAGACCGGACCGGAGGGTCCAACGATTCAGACCGGGCCAGAGGGCCCAATGAGCTATGACTGGACCGGAGGGTCTGACGAGCTACAGGACTGGAGGGTCCCGCTGAGACATCTTGACCGGAGGGTCGGGTTTAGCCTCGAGTGGCGTATTTGTGGTATGTGGTATTTTGGGGAACTCACTAAGCATTTATGCTTACAGTTGTTGTGTTTGATGTCTCAGGTACCAGCGAGGACCATGGGAAGGCGACGGCTTGACTCGTACACACCCACACCGATGGAGTTCACATTAGAGAGATCTTGGGATTTGTATTGAAAACACTGTTGTTTTGGATTTGAGATTATGATATGATATACATTTTGTGGTTTAAAAATTAAAAATTTAATGGGAAATTTTACGTTGTTACAAGTTGGTATCAGAGCCTTGGTTTGAGGGATTCGGATGCACCTTCGGGCGTATTTGAACTCAAACCGAGGATTTGAGAAATTTTACAACCAAAACTACAAATTTTCTAAAAAGAAAAAGAAGTTTTGGAAACAAGCAGAGTGGATGGTGTGTACGGTCAGCCAGCGCCCGAACGGTGAATCTCCAAAATACCCTTACATTATATGTTATGAGTTATGAGATATTATGTTATGCATGTTAGAGAGGCTAGGTACTCCTATGAGGACTAGAGTGGCCTGATTTGTGATGCCTTAGCCTAGGAGATTACTGCTGCTATGAGATACTTTGAGAGTGAGTAGGTAGCAGTGAGGATCTCATGAGAGGTCTACTGAGGGTAGCCAGTGTGTAGCGAGAGTAGAGTATTTACGACTTGGGATCCTAGGAGGAGGACTTGGGTTGTATATTGATTCGATGTGGACAATAGTATTGGGCCCGTACTATTGAAAACACCGGATTGGTACGCAGTCCAAGTAAGAATCCTTGGGGTACCAGAAGTGAGGAGGATTGAGTTATCGAGTGTGAGTATACTCGAGAGTGTCCCTGATATTTCTTATGTTGTATTTCAGAGGTTGATCATGGTCGGGACACGCCATACCGCCGAGAGCAGTGGGGTGAGTGATGAGGAGATCCGTCGGATCATCCATGAGGAGGTGGCTGCTGCCATCAAAGCCGAGATTCCGGATATGTTTGGGTCTATTAAGACAACAATTATTGAGACATTTGACGAGCGTTACACTGCCTTGACTGATGTTGCTGTTGCTGCAGCCACAACAGTTGTTGCTGCTGCGAGACCCTAGGGTGGTGATTCGTTGCTGTACCAAGAGTTCAGCAACACGAAACCACCAGAGTTCGATGGTACATAGGATCCGATCGCCACTATGAGGTGGATCTCAGACATAGAGGGGTGTTTCTATACGTGCTCGTGTCCGGAGCACTTGAGGGTGCGGTTCGCCCTCAACCAGCTTCGCTTGGGGGCGAAGGACTGGTGGAAGTTTGTAACCGCGAGCTATTCGACAGCTGAGCTGACTGCAGTGACCTGGGAGAGGTTTACTGCGATGTTTCGTGATGAGTATGTTCCCCAGGTGGAGAGGGAACGTTTAGCTCAGGAGTTTCTGACCCTCAAGCAGGGGACTGAGTCGGTGACAGTGATTACGAGGATGTTTCATGAGCGGGCGCTGTTTTGCCCGGAACTGGTGTCCACTGAGCAGGCTCGCATGAGCCGTTATCTGAGTATACTAAGGAGGGACATTCGTGAGTTCGTGGCGAACTCGACTTACCAGACATTTGCCGAGCTCCAGGAAAATGCCTGGAAGAGGGAGATTGAGCTTGAGACACAGGCGAGGGAGGAGAACGAGTCTCAGAGGGGTGATCGGTGACCGGCGCAGTCGCAGCCGGCCGCCAAGCGGGCAAAGCCCGCTGATTCGAGGACGGGTAGTTCGAGGGGCCGCACTTGTGGGAAGTGCGGCAAGAGCCATGATGGGTCGTGTAAGACTAGGGTATGCTACAAGTGTGGGAAGGAAGGACATTTCGCGAGGGATTGTCCTAAGGGGTTCTCGGTTTGCTTTCATTGCAACCAGACCGGCCATCGGAAGGCCGAGTGCCCCCAGCTTCAGAGGTCAGCGCTGGGATCTGCACCTGCGGTTCGAGCTACTGAGACCTGGCCAGTGAAGGCCGAAGCACCGAAGGCTAGGGGGAGAGCCTTCCAGTTGACTGCGGAGGAGGTCCGCGTAGCGCCTGACATCGTGCCGGGTATGTAATCTTTATCTATTTTATATTGAGTTTATGCTATTGTAATTGCTATATGTGATGCGTAGGTACTTTTCTTGTGAGTTATGTACTTGCATTAGTGTTGTTCGACTCGGGTGCGAGTCGGTATTTCATATCTGCGACTTTTAGTCGACACATTAGTATTCCGAGAGAGGCGTTGAGTCGACCTCTGCGGGTTTCCATAGCAGATTAGCGTGAGGTATGTGCTACCGAGGTGATACGTGGGTGCGTGCTGGAGATCTTCGGGGTGGAGTTTCCGATTGATTTGATTCTGATTGCTATGAGGGATGTTTGTGTTAAGGTAGACATGGATTGGTTAAGACGTTTCAGGGCTGTCATAGATTGCGAGCATCAATTGGTGACGATCCGAGATCCTAGTGGGGGAGCGCTGACAGTTTATGGCGAGGGGACTCGTGGTGGTTTGGTATTCTGTTCGGCTGCCAGAGCGAGGCGGAGTTTGCAGCAGGGCTGCAAGGGGTTCGTAGCCTATGTGACGGATGTACGAGAGGCCGCTGGGGGGCCAAGTTCAGTGGATGAGGTGCCGATAGTGTGTGAGTTTCCGGACGTGTTCCCCGAGGAGTTGCCGGGTGTGCCTCCCGAGAGGCAGGTGGAGTTTCGATCGATTTGATTCTCGGGGCTGCGCCTATCGCTAAGGCGCCATACCGGCTAGCACTACCAGAGATGTAGGAGTTATCCTCACGGCTGCAAAAGCTGTTGGGGAAAGGGTTCATCTGTCCCAGTAGCTCTCCCTGGGGAGCGCCGATCCTTTTTGTCAAAAAAAGGATGGTTCACACCGGATGTGCATTGATTACCGGGAGTTGAACAAGTTGACGGTCAAGAACCGTTATCCGTTACCGAGGATCGACGATCTATTCGATCAGTTGCAGGGGGCGTATTGGTTCTCCAAGATAGACTTGAGGTCGGGATATCACCAGATGAGAGTTCGGGATGAGGATATCTAGAAGACGGCGTTTAGGACTCGTTACGGGCATTACGAGTTCGTGGTGATGCCATTCGGGCTCACCAACGCACCAGCGGCATTCATGGATCTCATGAACAGGGTGTGTAGGCCGATGTTGGATCGTTCGGTAATTGTATTCATTGATGACATCCTGGTGTATTCGAGGACCAGAGAGCAGCATGAGGAACATTTGAGGGAGCTCCTCGGAGTTTTGAGATCGGAGAGGCTTTTCGCCAAATTCTCCAAGTGCGATTTTTGGTTACGGGAGGTCCAGTTCTTAGGGCATCTCGTTAACCAGAATAGGATATTGGTTGACCCAGCCAAGATTGAGGCTGTGATGAGTTGGGAGGTGCCGAGGTCACCTACAGAGATCAGGAGCTTCTTGGGGCTGGCAGGCTACTATCGGAGATTTATCAGAGATTTCTCCAAGATCGTCGTGCCACTTACCAAGTTGACCCAGAAGGGTGTTACCTTCTCATGGGGTCCAGAGCAGCAGACCTCGTTTGAGACCCTTCGCCAGAGATTGTGCGAAGCTCCCGTGCTCGCACTACCGGAAGGGATGGAGGATTTCGTGGTGTACTGTGATGCATCGATATCGGGGTTGGGAGCAGTGTTGATGCAGAGAGGGTATGTGATCGCGTATGCATCGAGGCAGTTGAAGCCTCATGAGACGAGATATCCCACCCACGATCTGGAGTTGGGGGCTGTGGTGTTTGCCCTCAAGATCTGGCGTCACTATCTGTATGGGGTTCGGTGTACGATATACACTGACCACAAGAGCTTGAAGTATTTGATGGATCAGACCAATCTGAACATGCGGCAGAGGAGATGGCTAGATGTGGTAAAGGATTATGATTGCGAGATCCTGTACCACCCGGGTAAGGCTAATATGGTAGCCGACGCCCTGAGTCGTAGGGCATAGGGTGCCCCGATGCGAGATATTTGTATGAGGTTGACGGTGATGACTCCGGTATTGGATACCATCAGAGGGGCCCAGGCCGAGGCAGTGAGACCGGAGAACCGTAAGAGAGAGCGAGTTATCGGGCAGGTGTCAGGGTTTGTTACCGATAGTCGAGGGCTTATGACCTTTCAGGGTCGGATTTGGGTACCGTTTGTGGGCGGGACGCGTACTATCTTGATGGAGGAGGCGCACAGATCGAAGTTTTCGATCCATCCCGGGGCCACTAAGATGTATCTGGATCTGAAGAGGGAGTATTGGTGGCCCTGTATGAAGAGGGATGTGGCGTGGTTCGTTGAGAGATGCCTAACCTATCGTAGGGTTAAGGCCGAGCACCAGAAACCGCATGGTAAGCTGCAGCCACTTGAGATTCCGGAGTGGAAGTGGGAGCAAATATCCATGGATTTCATCACCAAATTGCCGAGAACGGCAAGGGGTGTCGACGCGATCTGGGTGATAGTCGACCGATTGACGAAGAGCGCTCACTTTCTCGCTATTAGTGAGAGTTCTTCTGCGGAAAGATTGGCAGAGCTATACGTGAGGGAGGTGGTATCGCGGCATGGAGTACCCATATCGATCGTGTCAGACCGAGATGTGCGTTTCACTTCCAGATTCTGGAAGAAATTTCACGAGGAGTTGGGTACGAGGCTGCATTTTTGTACCGCATACCACCCACAGACTGACGGGCAAAGTGAGCGGACGATTCAGACGCTCGAGGACATGCTCCGAGCATGTGTGTTGGATTTCGGCGGGAGCTGGGACACATATTTTCCCTTGGAGGAGTTTTCCTACAACAACAGCCATCATTCGAGCATCGGTATGCCACCCTTTGAGCTGTTGTATGGGAGGAGGTGTCGTACCCCTATTTGCTGGGGTGAGTTGGGGCAACATGTGATGGGTAGTACGGAGATAATGCTTCAGACGACAGAGCAGATCCAGTAGGTCAGACAGAGGTTTTTGACCGCTCAGAGTCGTCAGAAGAGTTATGCGGATTGGCGACGATCTGAGCTCGAGTTCCAGGTCGGTGATTTCGTACTCCTGAAGGTATCTCCTTAGAAAGGAGTGATCTGATTCAGGAAAAGGGGCAAGCTGGGGCCCCGGTATATTGGGCCGTTTAGGGTGATCACGAGGGTAGGCAAGGTAGCATATCTCCTAGAGCTACCTGCGGAGTTGGACCAGATTCATGATACCTTCCATGTGTCGCAGCTGAGGAAGTGTATTGCCGACGAGTCGGCAGTGGTACCATTGGAGGACATCCAGGTGGACGCAATTCTAAATTATGTCGAGAAGCCGATTGCGATTTTGGATCGGAGGATCAAGGTTCTGAGGAACAAGGAAGTGCCACTGGTTCAGGTCCAGTGGCAACATCGGAAGGGGTCCGAGCTGACCTGGGAGCCGGAGTCGGAGATGCGGTAGCAGCATCCGGAGTTGTTCGCAGCATGAGACTTCGAGGGCGAAGTTTGGTTCTAGTGGGGGAGAATTGTAACAGCCCAAAATCCAGGTAAGCTTTATGGTCCTTATATTTTCAAAGTTGGCAAGTTTAGTCCTTTGAGTTGTATGTTGAATTGGAGAGTACGCTAGGCGTACTGGGGTGTACGTCGCGCGTACTCACGCGCTTAATTTGGACGCGGACTTGACCGAGTACGCTAGGCGTACTCAGGGGTACGCTGGGCGTAGTGAGCTCATATGCAAACCCTAATTTCTGGCTTGTGCATTATAAAAGGAACATGTGGCACTTTGCCCTAGCCACCATATTCCTTGAGTGAGTCCCTTAAGAGCTGAGATCCGTGCCTTAGCCTATGTGTGTATGTTTTGAGCTTGGAGCTAACTTTTCAAGGTGAAGAAGGGAAGGAGGAGCCATTGTTGGTGCTAGAAGTGGAAGAACAAGTGTAGATCCGTGCTCTAAAGTAGTTGGAGATATCTTTTGAGGTAAAAAGCTCAGAGCTTTCCTTGTTCTTCGTAAGTTTTGCTTTTTGGGACCATTTTAGGGTTTTTGGGTCCAAAGTTTGAGACTTTGTGTGCAAATAGTCTCCATGAGCATGAATCTGGCCTCTTCTAGTGTGTTTGATGTTAAGGGTTCATAAAAATCCAGTCTTGGTCGTGGATCTAGTGTCATGCATGAGTTATAGTCCCATTATGGAAAGAGAAATGGTGTTTTGAGCACAAAGTGACCTCTACAGCCATGCAAAGGCATAAAGGTCTTGACTTTATGGGTTAAGTCGTATAAAAGGATTCGGATCTGGAGTTTGGACGAAAGTCTTAACAGATTAAGGTCTAAATGAGTGGGATAAGGGAACTGGGTGTTACGCTGGGCGTAATCCCAGTATGCGCGGCGTAGAGTGTCGCGTACCCCGATTCTGTGGAAGCTCCGGGTACGCCCAACGTACATGTTGGTACGTGCAGCGTACCCGGAGAGGGTTGACTTTTGTTGACTTTTAGGGTTTGGTCAACTCTAGCGTATTTGAGCTTAGCAGGGGGTAAAATGATCTTTTATCCTTCCTAAGAGTGTTTAGAGAGTTTGGTCTAGCCTTGGGAAATTATGTTGATGATGAGTGTATATTTCATATGATTAGGCGGAGGCTAGGTCCTATTCATCGAGTTCGAGGTTTTCCGAGTTACCGAGTTACGCGAGGTGAGTCTTCTCACTATACGTTACCTTGAGTGGTATTCTAAGTTGACCAGGGGGTTTTATGTGCTATGTATGAGAATATGTGTTATATTAGAGATTACATGCTATGTGTTGTTTGTATGTTGTATGATTATATAGACCGGACCGGAGGGTCCAACGATTCAGACCGGGCCAGAGGGCCCAATGAGCTATGACTGGACCGGAGGGTCCGACGAGCTGCGGGACTGGAGGGTCCCGCTGAGACATCTTGACCGGAGGGTCGGGTTTAGCCTCGAGTGGCGTATTTGTGGTATGTGGTATTTTGGGGAACTCATTAAGCATTTATGCTTACAGTTGTTGTGTTTGATGTCTCAGGTACCAGCGAGGACCGTGGGAAGGCGACGGCTTGACTCGTACACACCCACACCGATGGAGTTCACATTAGAGAGATCTTGGGATTTGTATTGAAAACACTGTTGTTTTGGATTTGAGATTATGATATGATATACATTTTGTGGTTTAAAAATTAAAAATTTAATGGGAAATTTTACGTTGTTACAGGTTCCTTCATCGCTTAACTCTTTAATCTCTTCAAGATCGATTTGCCTACCACTGTCCCCTTCGCTTATGAGTTCTCGCTCTCGAAAAACCCCTCTCCTCGAAACGAAGACAACATTTTCACTCGGTCTATAAAAGAGATATCCAAAGGATTTCTACGGGTAGCCGATGAAAATACACCGCTCACTACGAGGTTCGAGCTTGTCGTGAGTCTCTCGTCTTACGAAATCCTCGCAACCCCAAACCTTGATATGTGCCAACGAGGGAGCTTTCCTTGTCCACATCTCGTGAGGTGTTTTGGCAACCTTCTTCGTAGGGACTAAGTTAAGGATATGGGCGACAGTCTCTAAGGCATACCCCCAAAATGAGATAGGTAGCGAAGCACGACTCATCATGGAACGAACCATGTCCAACAAGGTTCGATTACGCCTCTCAACCACATCGTTCAACTGTAGTGTCCTAGGTGGCGTCAATTGCGAAACGATTTTGCATTCCTTAAGATAATTGTGGAATTCAAGACATAGGTACTCTCCTCCTCGATCGGGTCGAAGCATCTTGATTTTCCTGCCCAACTGATTCTCAACTTCTTCTTTAAACTTTTTGAACTTTTCAAAGGTTTCTGACTTGTGCTTGATTAAGTAGATATACCCATATCTACTATAATCATCGGTAAAAGTCACGTAGAAGCGGCTTGCATCCCTTGTGGTTGATCTAAAGGGCCCACACACATCGGTGTGTATGAGATCCAATAGACCCTCACCCCTCTCACAAGTGCCATTGAAGGGTGACTTGGTCATCTTTCCAAGCAAACAAGACTCGCACACGTCATCATCCCTAAGGTCGAATGACTCTAACACTCCATCCTTTTGGAGTTGGGGTATGCGTTTCTTGTTGACATGTCCAAGAAAACAATGCCACAAGCATGCTTTATCCAAACCATTGGATGAATCAACATACAACACATCATTTCCTAAGTTATCTACAACCATCACAGTTTCATATATTCCATTACAAGGCAATGCTTCAAAATAAAATACACCATTTAGATAAGCATTAATAGAACCCTTTTCATGATCAAATGAATATCTAAAACCTTGTCTATATAAACCATGAAATGAAATGATGTTTCTTGCAATATCTGGTGAATAGCAACAATTCTCTAAATCTAATCCTAATCCACTATTAAGCAGTAAAGTAAATTCCGATCTTGGTGATAGGCAACGATCTTCTATTCCCCATGATCAAATTTATCTTCCTATGCTCCACATCCCTATCTCTTTTTAGGCCCTGCAAATCAGAACAAATGTGAAAACCACATCCTGTATCAAGTACCCAATAAATGGAATGCGATGAATCATTAGATTTAATTGTGTAAATACATGCGTAGGATGGCTTGATCTTTCCATCCTTGATGGCCTACATATATTCTGGGCAGCTTCTCTTCTAATGCCCTATTTTGTGGCAGTGGTGGCACTCTGCCTCCTTCAGGTTAGAGTTGGGTTTAGCAGAACCAAATTTGGTTCCACTAGAAGAGGTACCATCCTGGGATTTACCCTTGTGGTTGCTCTTTGAGGGAGCCTTCCTCTTCTTACCCCTCCCTTGCACAAATGCGAAAACAGGGGCAGCGGTTGGAGTGGGAGTTGATGCAGCAGACTTATCATTGAGATTGCTTTCAGCAGTCCAAATCAATCCTTGAAGTTTGCTCAAGGTGACCTCTTCCTTATTCATATGGTAGGTCATGCGGAACTGGTTGTAGCAGGGAGGCAGGGAGTGAAGGATGATGTCAATCGCCAGCTCTTCATCAAAGTTAACATTCAACTTGAGAAGACGATCAACATATCTCTACATCTTTTGCAGATGAGCGGTAAGGGACTCTCCACTACCCATTCGGGTAGTGATCATCAAAGTGATGATCTCATACCTCTCTTGCCTCGCACTTTGGTGGTACCGGTCCAGCAAGTCTTGATGCATCTCATAGGGATACATGTCCTCATAGGACTTTTAGTTCGGAAGTCATTGTCGCCAGCATTATGCAATGGACTTTCGTGGCATCACGCTCGTGGGCCTCAAAGGCAGCGATCTCTTCGGGAGCAGCAGTGTTCATGTCGATCTCCTTCTGCTCCTTATCTAGGACATGCTCGTTGTCCTCATAACGGGTGACCATTCTAATGTTACGGATCCAATCGTTGAAATTGTTTCCGTTGAATATCTCCCTCCCACACAAGTTCATGAGTGAGAATGAGTCGGAGGAACTCGAGCCGAAAGCGTTGTTGTTGTTCATGTTCGACATCTGCAAAGTAAAAAGAACAAAGTTTGATTAGAAATGAATCCTTAATTAAACACCCAAAATGAAAAATTAGGGCTAGGATCCAACAACATTATTTACATATTAGAAAAGGGATGTCGTAATCTAACATGCAAATAACTTGAAGGTAAGTGAATGACGATTCACTAATTCTCCACCATGAAAAACGAAAAGAAAATTAAGTTTTAAATGTATTGAAAACTCCTATATTCTTTTGAGATTCATTGAACCTTTCAATGGCATGTTTAAATCTCGATATGCCCCTCAAGTTTGTGATTGTGATGCCGAAGATCACAAAGCGGGTGTGAATAACCATGCAAATGTACATGGTGCCCTTACTGTTACAGTCACCTAATCGATATGTTGGTTAACTACACACGCTCGATCGAACTGTGACAAACAATGAGTCACCCTTTGCCACCTTTGCTTAGACCCAATTAGTGTGTCGGTTAACCACACACGCTCCACTAACGTCTTAGCAATGGTATAAAGTGTAATTTCATGAGATTGCATCAATTCACTTTGCCTAAAGTAACTAAGATTTGGAATTTTGTAAAAAAAAATGTTTAGTTACTTTAATAATTTATTATACTTATTAATGAGAAAAGGTTGCTCTATCCTACCCGTTCGGCTAACGACCCTCCACCAATCAAGGAAGCGGTGGGTGAGAGTGGACACCCATTAAATGACCATTTTATAGGCCATAACCTTATACCCCCTTGGAGATTGACTTTGTGAATGAGGCCTACTAACAGTAAGACTAGCATTTTAGGTTATATATATATATATATATATATATATATATATATATATATATATATATATATATTAATCTTATAATATTATAAAGTATAAGGTTGAATTTTAAACTTGTAAAATTCTAGGGTTTGAAATTTAAATAGTTCAAATTAAACATTTTAATCACAAAATTTAAATTTCAAAACTTGAGGACAAGTTTTGAACTTTTCAAAACACAAGGATCAAATAGCAAATAATTTTGAATTAAACAATTAATTTAATAATTATCTAAATTTGACCAAATCCATTTTATTTACAAGATAATTCACCAAATTAATTAAAATAATTAAATATTATCACATAATTAATTTATTATTCAAATAAATGGTAATTATATTTTAATTTGGTAAGGATAATTATAGCAAATATATGAAAATCGGATTTTATTATTCGAAAACAATTTTGGTAATTATCCAAACACAAAAACAGCCAAAAATCCAAATTTTGAGCCATCTGATCCACAGACTCGTCAAGCAGCTAACTGCACTCGTCGAGTCTGTCTGACAGACTAGGCTCACGTCGTGAATTGCAGAGTCACGTCCTGAGCTGGGTATTTTTCAAAAATGATTTTTAAATCAAGCAATGAACGAATATGTTAGCATCAAATATAATTGAAAACAATCAAGCTCTACTACCACTGAATGGTTTGAGCCATAAGAACATTCCTATGTGTACATGCAAACCCTAAACACTTGGACCTAGGTTTCACTATTGAACATGCAATTCATCCAAGATTTGGAACCCTATATCTAGCATATATATTAGAAAATCAATGTAACTAATGAGATCTAGATGATTACCTTTTGAATATCTCTTGATCTTCTTCTTCCTTGAGCTTAGAGTCACAAGTGTAACTCCTCTAATGGCTTACAAACACCAACTAGAAAGAGGGTAGAATATGAGAGAGGGAGGAGGTACTTAAATCGGCTCTAAGGTTCTAGGAGAAGCAGTAGCTGATTTTCTGTAACCTAGGGGTCCTATTTATACTGTGAGCAGCTAGGGTTTTAGTCAAAACCCTAATGGATAGCTTAAACATTAAGCAGCCCATGGAATCTTCTGGAATAACGCCATGGACGAAAATATGATGAGCTCCCATCATAATTTCGTTCACCCCATAGTCCATTAGGTTTCCCAGCCCAAAAATACAATTATCAAACATTTAATAGTTTCATCCCCTTTATTCAATTAATCTCTTTTAGTCACCAAATTAATTCCTAATTAATTTATGACTAATATTAATTAAATAATATGATTTCTCCTTTAATATATTATTCTTATAATATATTAATAAATCATAACATCTTCTCTCTCTCTCCATAAATTATCCTGTCAAGTTGCTATGGTGAAGGCAACCCAAAAGGACCATGCACAACCGGGTCAAGTACTTACTAAATATAGTTACGGTCTTAGACACTAATCCAACACTTTATACCTATAAAAGATGCACAATGATGAGTAGTTTCTGGATCCAAAGACTTAAGACCAAAACCACTTTCTTGATGATCTTCCTTCATACACAAGAATACACAAAACTCACTCTCAAGGCTAGGGTTTTCATTCTTAGGATTTATAGGAATGGAGGCTGGAAGGTGAGAAGGGTTGGAGGCCATAAAGTCTTTAAATAGGGTCTAAACCCTACAAATTAGGGGTTGTCCCCAGGTTACGTACACCCAGAATACATACACGTACGCTGTTAACTCCGCGATTC
Source organism: Lactuca serriola (assembly GCF_051521515.1). NCBI lineage: Eukaryota > Viridiplantae > Streptophyta > Magnoliopsida > Asterales > Asteraceae > Lactuca > Lactuca serriola. The sequence goes on along the minus strand of NC_136409.1, from coordinate 186,328,435 downwards.
TCATGCCAAGCTCGTACACCCAGCATACCTGGCTCGTATGCTCAACATAAGGACTAATTTGTCAACTTTTTAAAACATGAAACTAAAAATGAAAATACTTGGAACACTTGATGTTACACCTGCCATGTCTAGCCAAGTACTATTGTAATGTCATGCCTATCCAAGTACTTTTTGTACTGCCGTGTTTACCCAAAATGTTATCATACTGCCGACGAATATCCTTTAGGAAAGACCTCTCGAGATCACCATACTAGGAATAAAAAGTGAGGATAACGAGAGTTGGTTAATTGGGTTATTTGGATACTGAAGATTGAGGTTTGCCAACCTGACCCACTAAACTTTTTTGTATTATAGGTAGCAATATAAAAAATATACATGCATGATGAAAGATTCAAGGAGACGTAAACCATTAATATATTGAGACATTGTAAGTCTCCATTTATGTTTATGTTTTGTATCAGTTATGACATCCTGAGTTTAAAAAAATATAACAAACACATTTCTTCGAAAATGATTTAATAATACTATTATCATGTTTTTGGGACAAATTCCGCATAATTAATCTTTTTAAAAGAATACTCTGATTTAACAAGCATAAACAAATCAATATTTTCTGATCGTAAAAATGGGGATGTCATAATTTGTGAAACTTGCAAAGAACCAACATCATCAACATCTCTCATAGCTTCTGGATCTTTGTTAGTGTGAAAGGCTCAATCTTTATGACTTAAAATGGCTAGATCTACGATGTTTTCCATGTTCTTCATGTTTGAGCAAATTTGGAAGGATGGACTCATAAAGTTGGCGACTTATGACTCTCCTGAGCCTAATGAGCATCATGTATTGTGGATCCAGACTTTGGTTGGAGTTCTTATGTTTTACATGAGTTTTGGTCATTTTTAGCTCATTTTTACCTAAAATGGATTATAGACATGTTTTGGATATACATGTCTATAAACCTTACACCTTTATAATAGATCTGGCATTATTAACCCTTTTGGAGTGGTTGTGCTAAGGACTTTTGCAGAATGAGGGCTTAATGGTTAAGATATTATGATATTTGGACTTATTTGGACCTAGGGTTGGAGATCTTAATCTCTTTAGGTGTCTTAATGGATAAAGTTGGAAATTTATCCATCTAGACCATAGAATGGACCAGATCTGAGCTTTGGATCTTTTGGAATTAAAGAAAACAACTTAATCCATTAAGTTGTTGGAATCTCAGCTCCCATAGCATGGCCATAGGTCGTCACGACGTGATGACTGGGAATTTCCCTTCTATTTGGTTGTTTAGGGCCAATACGTGACTAAGGAAGGCCACAACGTGGCAGTTGACTATAGTCAATGTTGGTCGTTGACTGTGATCATTGACTTTTGGTCAAATTTCTATTGGCTTTGTGATTCAGGTGAGCCTCCTCACTATACTCGGGGGGTCAAAGGCACCAATGTCACCTACTGGATTATGTATGTAGGAAGACAAAGTGGTGACCCCTGGTAATTGAGTGAAAGACTGTGACATCCCCATTTTCACGGCCAGAAAAGACCGGTTTTGTTTATGCTTTATAAAAATCAGAGTACCCTTTTTATAAAAATGTTGCGGAATTTGTTCCTAGAAAAACATGATAAATACATTATCAAAGCATTTCTGAAGAAATGTATTTTTTATTTATTTTAAAACATTGGGATGTCATCGTCAATACAGAAACATAAGCATAAACAGAACTTACATTCATTATCACTAGTGATTTACATCTCCTTAATCTCTCAGTGTAATGTAACTTCATATAGACACCTGTAATACAAATAAGCTGGAGTGGGTCAGGTTGGGAAACTTGGTGAGTACATAGGGATTTCAATCCCACAATGTTATATCATATATAATTTAGAACTCACAAAATATACAATTTCACCATATATATATATATATATATATATATATATATATATATATATATATATATATATATATATATATATATATATATATATATAAGCAACTCTTACCCCACCGCGTTAATCCTTACAACGAGACTATCCATACATTTGGACCTTAAATTTTACCTCTTACTTAACCCATACTCTCGGATCTAATTCATGTTCTCGGATTAATAATTGTGCCCATTCCATACTCTCGGATTAGGGATAAGTATCTATGTGTTAATCCATTCTCCCGGATTAACGACGAATGATTATGTCCTATCCATACTCCCGGACTGAGGACAACTGACTATGTCTTAATCCATACTCCCGAACTAAGGACAATTGACTATGTCTTAATCCATACTCCCAGATCAATGACAGTTGATTATGTCTAATCCATACTCTCGGACTAGGGACAATGACTATGTCTAATCCATGCTCCCGGATTAATGACATATACTAAAGTTCTATTCTCTGAGTATAACTTACTCGTACTCGTAAGAAAATACTACCCAATATTCCTCATAATTAATTTAGGTTTACTCTTTAACCTAAATCATCATGTATAATCAAGTATGTTCTTTAACACGTATTTTAGGCAACATCAATTAACTCGCAAAAAAACATATAATTAATACTTCAATCAATACTTGTATTAAAATCATGTTCATGAAAGGGACTATGCACTCACACATAAACTCTTTAATGTATATTTAATAATTTAATTCATAATTGTATTAAAATCATTGTAACAACAAAAAATACGACCCAAAATTTTTTGTTTTAATAATAATAAAAATCTAGTACTGTTCGTCACATCATAAAACCATGTGTCAATATCTCAACTCATAATAAGATGTCATGAACATTTGTATCAAATCAAACTATGAATCAACAAACTCCCAAGAATAAGACTGAAGCTGTGGTGTGTGCAATGTCATCATCCCGAGCTCTTCCCTTTACTTACGGAAGTACCTGAAACCAAAATTGAAACTGTAAGCACAAAGCTTAGTGAGCTCCCCCAAACTACCACATACCATACAATAACATATAACACATACTGGGCCCTTGCCGACTACATCGGACCGAAGTCCGGAAACTGCATCAGACCGAAGTCTGAAACTATCCAGGGCCTTGCCCTCTGCATCGGACCGAAGCCTGGAAACTGCATCGGATCGAAGTCCGGAACTGACTGGGACCGCATCCCCTGCATCGGACCGAAGTCCGGAACTGACTGCATCGGACCGAAGTCCGGAACTAACCAGGGCCTTGCCCTCTACATCGGACCGAAATCCGGAAACTGACATATCATAGCATAGCATAGACATATCAACTAGCACATAACTGCATATTGCATCGGACCGTAGACCGGAACACCCAACACATAAATCCTGTCTGTGCCACGAAGGCATCAAACATACTAACTACTGCATCGGACCGAAGTCCGGAAACTAGTGCTAACTAAACGGGTCGGCATTGTGGTCGTAGACCCGTTCCTACTAGAAAGAAACTCACCTCGTAATCTAGCTGCTGGAGGAACTGATCCAGAATCTGTCTGCTGCTGCTCCGGTTTCACCCCGACTACAATTTCCATAAGTACCATCAATCAAACACTGATAATAACACTGAGGGTACAATAACTATCTTACCCCTAGCCAAAGTCAACCTTTCGGTTAAAGTCAACACTCAGTTGACCTGACTTGTCAAGTTGGGTCACCAACTCGTCGAGTCCTTACTCTCACTTTATGCTTTTACTCGCTACTACTCGTCGAGTTTTGGCACAAACTTGGTGAGTTCCTCTTTGTTACTAACACTTTGACAATCTGCATCCGACTCGCCGAGTTGTATGAACAACTCGTCGAGTTCTCCTTCATCAGATGAACACACTAGTTGTGACTCGCCGAGTTGTATGAACAACTCGTCGAGTCTGTTCTTGAGGCATGAAGATTGCCTTGGACTCACCGATTCAGGGCATTGACTCGCCGAGTACTTCCACGAATGAGTTTAACCCTTTAGCTCACCGAGTCCTTCTCTCACTCACTGGTTCCACTCGGCATAACTCGAAACGGGGAAAACAGGGGACTCGCGACTCGACTCGCCAAGTCTAAAGAACGACTCGCCGAGTCACATGCATGCAAACACTATATACTCGATTCTGCTTGAAACCAGTCCATTCCATTCATAGATCTGGGTTCTTGGGGCTTGATTAACACGTAAAGTTTCCAACTTTACGTGTAAATAACATCAAATGAAGGTTTTAGGGTTCAAAGCACACTATAAGAGTAGATCTAGAGCTTTCATGCAAAATGGCTCCATAAAGGTACTAGATCTAAGCTTCTGGAACTCAAACCTAGCTAGATCCGAAGGCTATTCATCACAATGAGTCCTCTAAACTATTACCAAGCCAAGAAATGGTTCAAGAATAACTTTAATGGCTTTCCAAAGGGAATTAATGCATGAAAACAGAAAAGGGACGATTTATACCTCACTATTCTCTGAAATACCACAAAGATCCTGGATCCCCTTCTTCTCCTCTTGATCTACCTTCCTTCTTCTCTCAAAATCTTCAAAGAAACCCACCAAATCACACAAAATGCTAAAAGGGTTCTAGGGTTTCGAGTATGGTGTTCTGAGGGGTGATGGGGGTTGACTTGAGGCCCCAAAAGTTGTTTAAATAAGGTGCAAACCCTTGAAATTAGGGTTTCATCCAGAGTGGCGGACTCGCCGAGTCCGGAATATGGACTCGTCGAGTTGCCAACTTACACGTGCTCAAAGTCCCGACTCAACTCGACGAGTCTAGCTACTAACTCGTCGAGTTCCTTTCGAAAGCTTGAAAAATAATTATTTAAATTACATACCAGAATTGGGGCGTTACAACTCTCCCCCACTTGTCTCAGACTTCGTCCTCGAAGTCTGCTGCCGCTGAATCTGGAAACAACTCTGGGTAATGCCCCTGCATCTCCTCCTCGGACTTCCATGTCCACTCTGAACCCTTCCGGTGCTGCCACTGCACCTTCACTAACTGAATCACCTTGTTCCTCAAGGTCTTTACCTTCCGATCTAAGATCGCAACTGGTCTATTGACATAATTTAGGCTGCTATCCACCTGAATATCCTCAATGGGTACAATTGCCGACTCGTCCACCAAACACTTCCTCAACTGAGAAACATGGAAAATGTTGTGGATCTGGCTAAACTCTGACGGAAGATCCAATCGATAAGCAACCCGACCCACCCGGGCCAAAACCCTAAAAGGACCAATGAACCTGGGGCCCAGCTTGCCCCTCTTCTGAAACCTGATAACACCCTTCCAGGGCGATACTTTCAGGAGGACCATGTCGCCCACTTGGAACTCCAAACCTGAATGCCTTCTATCGGCGTAACTCTTCTGCCGACTCTGCGCAGTCTACAGTCTGCCACGAACCTGCTGGATCAACTCTGTCGTCTTGAGCACCACTTCGGTGCTCCTAATGACTCGCTGACCGACCTCGCCCCAACAAATCGGGGTCCTGCACTTCCTCTCATAGAGCATCTCGAAAGGAGGTCGATCAATACTTGCGTGGTAGCTGTTATTATATGAAAATTCCGCTAACAGAAGATATGTATCCCAACTGCCACCAAAGTCTAGAACACATGCCCGCAGCATGTCCTCGAGAGTCTGAATCGTTCTCTCACTCTGCCCGTCCGTCTGAGGATGGAAAATGGTGCTGAAATGGAGACGAGTACCCATCTCTTCGTAAAACCGCTTCCAGAATCTGGAAGTAAAACGGACATCTCGGTCCGACACCACTGAAACAGGCACTCCATGCCGTGCCACCACCTCTCTCACATAAATATCAGCTAACTTCTCTGTTGATATACTCTCCTGGATCGGTATAAAATGAGCACCTTCATCACCCGATCCACTATAACCCATATAGAATCCACTCCACGCGCAGTCCTGGGAAGCTTCGTGATGAAATCCATGGTGATGTCTTCCCATTTCCACACTGGAATGTCTAATGGCTGCATCTTTCCATGAGGTCTTTGGTGTTCTGCCTTAACCTTCCTGCAGGTCAGGCACCTCTCCACATACCAGGCGACATCTCGCTTCATGCAGGGCCACCAATAATAAGGTCGAAGATCTCTATACATCTTCATCGCCCCTGGATGAATGGAAAACCGAGACTTATGAGCCTCATCCATCAACACTTGCCGTACTCCGCCCCAGTACGACACCCAAACTCCCCCATGAAGGGTCAACAATCCTCTACTATCATAGTCAAAAGAAGCTACTCGGCCCACGATCCTCTCACACTTCTGCCTCTCTTCCTTGAGGCCCTCTACCTGTGTCTCCTTGATTTGCCCCAATAATGGAGTAATCACTGTCATCCTCAAACAAATGTCTCTGATCGGGGCCGCTACTGCCTTGCGGCTCAGGGTGTCGCCCACTACGTTTGCCTTCCCTGGATGATAAAGGATCTCACAGTCATAATCCTTTAACACATCTAACCACCGCCTTTGCCTCATGTTTAGATTCGGCTGATCCATGAGGTACCTCAAGCTCTTGTGATCAGTGTAAATGGTACAACGGACCCCATAAAGGTAATGTCTCCAAATCTTGAGGGCAAACACCACTGCCCCCAACTCCAAATCATGCGTAGGATAATTGGCCTCGTGAGGCTTCAACTGTCTCGAGGCGTAAGCTATCACACGGCCTCGCTGCATCAACACTGCTCCCATACCTGTGATCGAGGCATCATAGTAGACTACGAAATCCTCCACTCCCTTTGGCAGGGTGAGAATCGGCACCTCGCATAATCTCTGCCTGAGGGTCTCAAACGCTACCGACTTCTTGGTCAGTCGGGTGAGCAGTACTGCTATCTTGGAGAAATCCTTGATGAATCTCCTGTAACACCCTGCCAAACCTAGGAAACTCCGAATCTCAGATGGAGACTTCGGGATTTCCCACTGCATCACGGCCTCAATCTTGGCCGGATCTACCAAAATACCCTTCTGGTTGACGAGGTGACCAAGGAACTGCACCTCGCGCAACCAGAACTCGCACTTGGAGAACTTCTGAAAAGTCTCTCCCTCCTCAAAACCTCTAGCACCTCTCTCAGGTGCTCCTCATGCTACTCCTGAGTCTTGGAATACACCAAGATATCGTCTATGAATACTATCACAGACCGATCCAGCATCGGCCTGCACACGTGGTTCATGAGGTCCATGAACACGGCTGGGGCATTGGTGAGCCCAAACGGCATCACCACAAACTCACAATGACCATACCTGGTCCTGAAGGCAGTCTTCTGCATATCCTCACCTCTGACCCGCATCTGGTGATATCCAGAGCGTAAATCGATCTTGGAGAACCAAGACGCTCCCTGAAGCTGATCAAACAAATCATCCATCCTCGGAAGTGGGTAACGGTTCTTTACCATTACCTTATTCAGCTCCCGGTAATCTATACACATACGGTGCGACCCGTCATTTTTCTTCACGAATAAAATCGGTGCACCCAGGGCGAACTGCTCGGCCTGATAAATCCCTTGTCTAGCAGCTCTTGCAGCTGCGTAGACAGCTCCTACATCTCTGGGGGAGCCAACCGATACGGTGCCTTGGCTATCGGAGCCGCACCAGGGATTAGATCAATCCCGAACTCAACCTGTCTCTCAGGAGGTATCCTAGGAAAATCCTCTGGAAAAGCATCTGGGTAGTCTCGCACCACCGGAACATCATCAACTGTCATCTTGCCCTTCTCTCGGGCATCTAAAACATAGGCAATATAACTGGTGCAACCCTGCTGGAAGTAGCGCCTCGCTCTCGCTGTTGAACACAGAACTGGTCCGTGCTGTGGCCTCTCGCCCTGAATCACTAACTCTCCCCCACTGGGAGTGCGAACCTTCACCAACTGTAGCTCACAATCTATCACCGCCCCATTGGGGCTCAGCCAATCCATGCCTACTATAACCTTATTCCCTCGCAGGGGAATAGGGACCAAGTCCATTGGAAACTGCTCATCAAATAACTGTAGGGAACACCCTCTATGTACCCTTGCGGCTCTAACGGTCCTATCAGCTGCTATCTCAACCTCAAGTGGGCAATCTAGCTCCCCTGGAGCTCTACTAAACCTCTTGCTAAGCGCAAGAGAAACGAATGATCGAGTAGCCCCCGAATCAAACAATATTGTAGTTGAAATGCCGTTCACTGAGAACGACCCTATACAAAACATATAACCATAAGAAACAATCAATAATAAATGTAGAGATAAGGGGAAAAATACATACTCGTCACCACATCAGGAGTCGCTCGCGCCTCCTCTGCTGTCAACTGAAAAACCCTACTCTTCGCCACCGGTGTCTCGACCCGGCCCTGACGGCCATCTATAATCCTCAAAGTAGCAGGGGCAGGTGCTGACACCTTCCCCGCAGTAGCTAAACTCGACACTGGGACTTTTTATGTCCCCTCTGATTGCACTAGAAGCAAATCAAATCTGATGGCGCAATGGTGGTAGTAGTGGCCGTACAATCTCTGCTCATATGCCCAGTCCGACCGCACTTGTAGCAGCCGACACTCCCTGCCTTGCACGCCCCATCATGCAATCTCCCACACTTCCCACACCGATAGTGGCTCTGCTGACTCTTAGCTTTGTGATCTGAACCCTTGGGCTTTTTTCCCAAACTCCCTGAACCTGTAGCTGCCTCCGACTTCCTCTTTCTCTCCATCTCAAGGTCAATCTCTCTCTCTCTCTCTCTCTCTCTCTCTCTCTCGCCCTAGCAATCATGTCATCCAGCGTCTTACAGCTGGACCGACTCACGAACTGGCGGATATCACTCCGCAACATCTCATGATAACGAGCCTTCTTCATTTCCTCATCAGCCGCATACTGAGGAACGAGAAGTGCCCTCTCTCTGAACTTGGTGGTAATTTCCGCCACTGTCTCTATAGTCTGGGTAAGATCCTGAAACTCTCTGGCCAATTGCTGCACCTCAATGACCGGTGCAAACTCTGCCCTGAACCTGGTAGAAAAGTCTGCCCAGGTCATGGCATCCAAAGCTACGTCATCCCCGATGGCATGACCAACCTCCTCCCACCAATCCCGTGCCCTGTCCTTCAGAAGACAGGACGCCAACCCGACCTTGTCCCCCTTGGGACATCTGCTAGTGCGGAAAGCGTTGGCCACATCCGCCAACCATCTGGTACTCGCAATGGGGTCCCGCGCCCCGTGGTAATCTGGAGCTCCACATGCCCGGAACTCCCTGAAAGTAAGCGTGCGCGACCCCATCATGGCCGCTACCTCAGCACGGAAAGTGCTCAACCTCTCGTCCATCAACTCTAAGATGCCCTCATTGATCGAACCGAAGATCACAGGAGTCTGCTCAAGTATTGTGCGAGTAATCTCCGAAGAGAGAAACTCCCTAGTCTGCTCATCCATCTGCCCGGCCTCCGGGTCTGGTCCTGATCCCCCTTCGGCACCTGAACTGCCGACTGTTGGTCGAGGGCGCAATACCACCATTCTTAAAACACATCATAAAAAACTTCAGGATCATAAATATATCCCAAGGGATCACTATTATCACAAGTTTCCTGGTCTCATCTCAACTTTCCTTGATTCGAGTACGGATCCTCTGCTTTCAGTAGTACGGGCTCATACTATCTTCCACATCTATCCGTACTTTCCTCAAGTACTGCCTCAACTCCACCAAGTCACTTCTACTACTACTGATCTCTGTTACTCTCATCCTAGGCTTGCCCTAGGGAACTTCTAACTCCACCTAAACCAGTCCTCAGCTGCTGAAGGCCTCCTTGTAATGCCAATTAGCCACCACCTGAATACCATCACATGCAATGAGGCTCGGATAATCCTTCGAGTAAAAGACTCGTCCCTATAACGGTTAGACTCAAACGAGAGCTGTGCAGTAGGGCCAATTCCAGCACTCTGAGATTATTCAACTCTGATCACATGTGATGTGACATATTCACCTAACGGCTAACTCCCATCACTCAGAATCCCACCAAACACAAAGCAAGCAGCATTCGGATAAGGAAACATACCCATGCAAAACTATTCTCATAACGAGAAACTATACTAGCATACAATGCTAAGCTCATACTATCACGCATAACCTACACAGGCTATCCTACTACTGTCTATTCAACATTAGCATGAAATTCTTATCAAGATGAAACACATAAAGTAGGCACATAAGGCATTCTCCTAGATCCTTAGTCCTATACTAGCATGTTGTTCTACTGAAACTAAAACTAAAACAAAAACTGAAACTGAAACTGATGTTCACAAACGTGTATGGGTAATTTGGGAGTACTTACTTGAGCTCGGCTGATTGCATGCACCACACCCTTTTCTCTTTTCAAAATTCTTTTCGCTTTTTCTAAAACTCTTTCCTTTATACTTTTTCTGAAATTGTTTTCTTTTCTCAAAATTCTTTTTGAAAAACACTTTTGAAAATCCTTCTACCATTTCCTCAGTTTGAGTTCAGTCACACCCGAGAGTGTGCCTGAATCTCTCAAACCAAGGCTCTGATACCAATTTGTAACAACCAAAAATACGACCCAAAATTTTTTGTTTTAATAATAATAAAAATCTTGTACTGTTCGTCACATCATAAAACGATGTGTCAATATCTCAACTCATAATAAGATGTCATGAACATTTGTATCAAATCAATTTATGAATCAACAAACTCCCAGGAATAAGACTGAAGTTGTGGTGTGTGCAATGCCATCATACCGAGCTCATCCCTTTACTTGTGGAAGTACATGAAACCAAAACTGAAACTGTAAGCACAAAGCTTAGTGAGCTCCCCCAAACTACCACATACCATACAATAACATATAACACATATTGGGCCCTTGCCCACTGCATCAGACCGAAGTCCGGAACTATCCAGGGCCTTGCCCTCTGCATCGGACCGAAGCCCGGAAACTGCATCGGATCGAAGTTCGGAACTGACTGGGACCGCATCCCCTGTATCGGATCAAAGTCCAGAACTGACTGGGACCGCCTCCCCTGCATCAAACCGAAGTCCGAAACTGACTGCATCAGACCGAAGTCAAGAACTAACCAGAGCCTTGCCCTCTACATCGGACCGAAATCCAGAAACTGACATATCATAACATAGCATAAACATATCAACTAGCACATAACTGCATATTGCATCGGACCGTAGACCGGAACACCCAACACATAAATCCTGTCTGTGCCACGAAGGCATCAAACATACTAACTACTGCATCGGACCGAAGTCCGGAAACTAGTGCTAACTAAACGGGTCGGCATTGTGGTCGTAGACCCGTTCCTACTAGAAAGAAACTCACCTCGTAATCTAGCTGCTAGAGGAACTGATCCAGAATCTGTCTGCTGCTGCTCCGGTTTCACCCCGACTACAATTTCCATAAGTACCATCAATCAAACACTGATAATAACACTGAGGGTACAATAACTATCTTACCCCTAGCCAAAGTCAACCTTTCGGTTAAAGTCAACACTCAGTTGACCTGACTCGTCAAGTTGGGTCACCAACTCGTCGAGTCCTTACTCTCACTTTATGCTTCTACTCGCTACTACTCGTCGAGTTTTGGCACAAACTTGGTGAGTTCCTCTTTGTTACTAACACTTTGACAATCTGCATCCGACTCGCCGAGTTGTATGAACAACTCGTCGAGTTCTCCTTCATCAGATGAACACACTAGTTGTGACTCGCCGAGTTGTATGAACAACTCGTCGAGTCTGTTCTTGAGGCATGAAGATTGCCTTGGACTCACCGATTCAGGGCATTGACTCGCCGAGTACTTCCACGAATGAGTTTAACCCTCTAGCTCACTGAGTCCTTCTCTCACTCACTGGTTCCACTCGGCATAACTCGAAACGGGGAAAACAGGGGACTCGCGACTCGACTCGCCAAGTCTAAAGAACGACTCGCCGAGTCACATGCATGCAAACACTATATACTCGATTCTGCTTGAAACCAGTCCATTCCATTCATAGATCTGGGTTCTTGGGGCTTGATTAACACGTAAAGTTTCCAACTTTACGTGTAAATAACATCAAATGAAGGTTTTAGGGTTCAAAGCACACTATAAGAGTAGATCTAGAGCTTTCATGCAAAATGGCTCCATAAAGGTACTAGATCTAAGCTTCTGGAACTCAAACCTAGCTAGATCCGAAGGCTATTCATCACAATGAGTCCTCTAAACTATTACCAAGCCAAGAAATGGTTCAAGAATAACTTTAATGGCTTTCCAAAGGGAATTAATGCATGAAAACAGAAAAGGGACGATTTATACCTCACTATTCTCTGAAATACCACAAAGATCCTGGATCCCCTTCTTCTCCTCTTGATCTACCTTCCTTCTTCTCTCAAAATCTTCAAAGAAACCCACCAAATCACACAAAATGCTAAAAGGGTTCTAGGGTTTCGAGTATGGTGTTCTGAGGGGTGATGGGGGTTGACTTGAGGCCCCAAAAGTTGTTTAAATAAGGTGCAAACACTTGAAATTAGGGTTTCATCCAGAGTGGCGGACTCGCCGAGTCCGGAATATGGACTCGTCGAGTTGCCAACTTACACGTGCTCAAAGTCCCGACTCAACTCGACGAGTCTAGCTACTAACTCGTCGAGTTCCTTTCGAAAGCTTGAAAAATAATTATTTAAATTACATACCAGAATTGGGGCGTTACAATCATGTTCATGAAAGGGACTATGCACTCACACATAAACTCTTCAACAAATATTTAACTCTTTAACATATATTTAATACTTTAATTAATACTTGTATTAAAATCATGTTCATGAAAGGGACTATACACTCACACATAAAACTCTTTAACGTATATTTAATACTTTAATTCATAATTGTATTAAAATCATGTTCATGAAAGGGACTATGCACTCACACATAAACTCTTCAACAAATATTTAACTCTTTAACATATATTTAATACTTTAATTAATACTTGTATTAAAATCATGTTCATGAAAGAGACTGTGCACTCGCTTGATTAGGTGGTGATTTTGAACTCAGATAGCGCTTCGTTATCTCAAAACAAATTTTCCTCGACAAAACCTAGTATCAATACCACTAGGGTTTAGTTTTTAACGTTAACCGCGACTAATTAATAGTCTAGCTATTATTACTATTATATAAGTGTTATATAACACTCAATATAACTCATAATAATAGCCCAAATAATTATTTTAAGGTCCTAATAATGTTACTATAATTAAATAAAAGCTATATTAAATATAGTATAGGCGTAGCTCACTTACAGCGGTTTTTTTATTAAAAACCGGGCTTCGCTGGAGCAGCGTTTCCGAGCCGAAAGCTTTTCTTCTCGGAGCCGTCGGGCGCTCCGGGGCTTTCTTCTCGTTCTAGGGAGGTTCCCTAGACTTGGGAGGGGTTTAGGGAGGCTAGAGAGAAGTTAGAGAGAGAAAGAGAGGCTTATGGTGTGAAGAAATTATGAAGAGTTCATCTCTTATTTATAGGAATTTTATAGTAAAGTAGCATCTAAGCTTCGTCTGTATCTTCCGCGTACGAGCTCCGTTTTCTAGGTTATTTATATCCACTCGTAGGTATTTACGAGTACTACAACTGTCATTTAGACCCCGTCGGCTAATTCTTATTGTATCTCAGATTTACAAAACTTTATTCGAATTCGTCGCGCTCGAAAAGTAGAGATTAAGCTTCGTCCATATCTTTCGCATACGAGCTTCGTTTTCAATATTATTTATATCCACGTGTTGGTATTTATGAGTACTACAACTTTCATTTAGACATTGGTGGCTAATTCTCATTCTATCTCGGATTTACAAAACTGTATCGAATTCGCTGCGCTCGAAGAGTAAAGACTAAGCTTCGTCCATATCTTTCGCATACGATCTTCGTTTTTGACGTTCTTTATATCCATGCGCAGGTAAAAATAATATCTACAACTTTCATTTTGACTCCGTCGACCAATTCTCGACCGATAATAAATTTAACAGTAGGAGGAGATTAGACTGTTAAATTACCGTGAATAATTCGTAACTCCTTCATACGGACTCTGTTTTCGTCTATCTTTTTACCTTTGAGTTCCTATTAATGATCTCTTCAACTCTCATTTAGGTCGCGTAGGCCAAAAACCGCTCGAACTAAAATTCGAGTTTCGGGTCGTGCACTACTAAGCAAAATCTTAGAAAAATCATAACTTTCTCATACGAAGTCAGATTTGGGCGTTCTTTTTATGGACGCTCTCAGGTGAGCATATTCTACTACTTTTGTTTAGATCTCTAAGGCCAAAAAGTCTTCTATCATAACTTCACTATTTACGTTGCGCCATGTCATGCCGGTTTTGCCGTAAAACTTCGACGGGTCATAACTTCTTCGTTATAACTCAGATTTCGGCGTTCTTTATATGTATGGAGCCCTTGAGACATATTCTACAACTTGGTTAAGATTATTTATTCTAAATAATCTTTTGTATTATCTCTAAATTAACTAGCCCAGATCTACGGGCGTTACAAAGACCTAGATACGACTCTCGGCAAATTATATGCAAGACCAAGCTCTTGACCTTGGCAGTTATATGTAGAATGCTAGTTGTCTTTGTGATACTCGCATGGAAGACCATAAGGTGATTCTTGTCACTTGTTTGTCAGACTCGGGTTTTAGCCCCCAGCTTGGCAAAGAAAGATCATGATATGGCTCATGACATAATGAAAATTGTAAGACTATGGTTAGCACATAACAATCTTTATTGTATGTATGATATGTGGTATTTTAAAAAATTCACTAAACTTTGTGTTTACTGTTTTATATGTATGGTTTTAGGTACTTTCGATTCTTAAGGGAATGACCCGACATGACTGGACTACATCCCCCAGAGTTTTCGCATTGACTACTTGTGATTTTTACTATGATATTTACGTGATGTAATCACTTTGGTTGGTTTTGGAACAACTTATTTGTATGACTTATTGTTTTAAAAATAAAAATTTTACTTTGAAATTTTACAAGGCCTAATAGACATAAGCAATGTTCCAACTCATCCCTACATGGAGATAGTTTAGAATTATAGACCAAAAACATTCGATCTTCATAATTCGTCCATGATGCATCAACCTCGTATATAGGCTCATCCTTAAGAAAATGCTTATTCTTCTAACGAGAAATATACTAAACAACGTCGGTTTGTGGAGTCATCAAAGTAGGGAAGGAAATATGTACCTAATTGCTTTCAACAACCAATTGATTTTCCACATGATCTTTTCCTACCATTAACACGGCCCATTGTCAACACACGATGTTACCATTTGTTGTAATATATATATATATATATATATATATATATATATATATATATATATATATATATAATAAGTTTCTTGCATCACCATTATTAAATATCTTTGACAACATTACATGTTTGAGCAAGGACATAAAAGATATAACATGAGCAAATCCAATAAAATAAGTCATGACTTTTCATGTCATATACTCTAAAATTTCATTAACTTTCTCTTTGAAAATCTCTACTACCAAGCAATATTATCATATCTCATCTAGTAAATTTATTTTTTATTTAAAGAAAATAACTGAAAGATCATATAATAACATTAAAAGAAATCAGAAGGTGTTAATGAAGAATATTTAGTACATAATAAGTTAATAATGTGGCAAAATGTCTTAATTATTGACATCTCTTTAGGTTTTCACAACCTAAGTTTACATCAATTAGTCTAGTGGTTTGTTTGTTTTTTTTTAACAGACAATTATATTAAAACAATGGTCCTAGCAAGATGCTAGGGACCAAATACTACATCGTACATAGGAGACATAACATAGAGAAAGATCACCATCTATATGCAACTAATAGGTGACATACACCACTTCTCCCACTCGATAGCATCACCTCTACGCATCCTAAATTTCCGCCAGGTATAAACCATCGATTTGATAATGTCCAAGATCTTCGCCGGTTCCACATTTACACCTTTGAATACCCTATCATTTCTCTCCTTCCAGAGACTGCATAATGTTCCATATAAAATACAACTTAACATCTCTTTCTTTTTTGGGCAATGTCCCCAACTCCGGGAAAACTTTAAAACCTCAGCAACTTCAGTAAATTGTTTGTCTGAAATGCCGCATCAATTGAGTACCCTATTTATCGTGTCTCTCGCAAAAGAACAAGATGTGAGAATATGGTTTGCCATTTCCACGGTGTTACTGCAAAACCCACACATCGGGGAAGGGACTTGGATGTTTCGTTTTTGTAACTCTGCTGCCAAAGGAATCCGTCCATGTTTCGCCCGCCATATGAAACTTACTACCTTTTTCGGGGCTGAATTTAACCACCAAAACTCCTCGTCGCTAATAGGATGTGATGCTCTATCTAGTCGACTACGAAGTTTTGCCACATTGAAAACCTCATATTCCACAAAATCTGATCTCCATGTTATTTCACCATCATTTGAGTATAAGATATCCCTCGCCTCCATATTTAATTTCCATAGTCCATTCTTCACCCTATCAATGGCTGACCAAACCCCACTGACCCTTCGTTTTGAGAAACAATACCAAGGGCAGTTTGTGTGGCAATGAATCCCCCTGATGATTTGAGCCCAACGAGATTGTGGTCTTGATTTGAATTTCCACCACCATTTTGCTAACAGAGCTAAATTTAGATTCCTCAAAGAACCCAAATCCGCTCCTCTAACATCCTTTGGAGCCTTCAATCTATCCTAAGCAATCCAGTGTACTGTTGCCCTTCCGGATCCCCCACTCCAAAGGAATTATCTTTGAATCTTTTCTAATTCTTCAATTACTCCAATAGGGGTTGCAAACAAAGAAAGGTAGAACGTGGGAAGATTCCCAAGGACCGATTCACCAAAATCATTCTTCCACCAAAACTCAGAGTCCTAGCCTTCCACATTGAGAACTTGGAGTGAAACTTATCTATAATCCGCTTCCACGCTGTTTTCCTGTTCATATTTTCTCCAATTGGGACCCCCAGATAGGTG
This sequence comes from Lactuca serriola, assembly GCF_051521515.1. NCBI lineage: Eukaryota > Viridiplantae > Streptophyta > Magnoliopsida > Asterales > Asteraceae > Lactuca > Lactuca serriola. The sequence continues at coordinate 186,311,513 of NC_136409.1, read as the reverse complement.
AATGGAAGGGATGATGGGGCACATCCTAGTGGAGCAGCCCAACATCATACATCCGATTATAATGCCCCGATACAAAATACCTTCGATTTATTAAAGTTTACTTTCAACCATGACACCACATGAAAGCATCTTAGGATTATAGCCAGATTAGAGATGTTTTTCCTTGACCAATCTCCAATAAATAGAACATCATCTGCATAAAACAAATGGGAACAAAAATGTTAGTGTTTGGAATATAGACTCCATCAAAAACCCCTTTTTATGTAGCCGCCTTCATCATAACATTTAGCCCTTCCATTGCCATTATAAATAGAAAATGTGATATCGGGTCGCCTTGCCTCACCCCTTTGAACATGGAGAACTCCATTGTCGGATTAACTAGCAACAAGAACCTAGTGGATTCAAGGCATCCTTTTATCCACCCCTTTGAACATGGAGAACTCCATCCTTTGTTTGTTATGACGTAATTAAATGACTAAATGAACAACGTAATTAAATGTCTAATTATATTTCATTGTTATGTTTGGTTGACTTATAAGTCATTTAAAAGTATTATGAGTATTTTATCTCTAAATATGATACAGAGTAAAAAAAAATTAAAAAAAGAAAAATAATAAAGACCAACATGTTATTTTATAATATTAACATTTAACTAAATAAATACATATTATTAAAAAATATCAAAATTAAGAAAAAAAAAATTAATAAATTTCAAATACTATTATTTTATATAAGTAGGTTGATGAATATAAAAAAATATAGTATTTATTTTCTCATTTTCTTGTAACATTCTTTACTTCATTTATATCCTCCTGCAACGATTCTTATTTCATTTTCAAAATTATGCATTTTCCTAGTAAATTATAATATCGAGATTACAATTAATGTCACCAACCTTTTCGAACACGTGGTTGTCATGCACCGATTATTTAAGGGGGGTGGTCAGAGACGTCTACGATTTTGTAACAGACTTGGCAGTCCAACATTTTCACGTTCGACTGTCTTCCTGAGTTTGCCTTTATCCAAATTTCCAAAGAGCACCAGCGTTGCGACGGCGATGATGATGGCGATCGCGATGAAGCGTGCTGCTGCTACTGCTGCTCGTGCTATTTCCACTGCTAATTCCGGTTCGATTCTCACCAGACACCTTCATGTAAGCGATTCTATTTTATCCACCCAAGCCCTTGCTATACTCGATTCCTGTTTCTATTCGGTTTTCCAATTTAATTTGTTAATCTAGCCTTATACTACAATCGCTGCTCAACTACGCTGTTCTTGAATGTCCCTTTTCCTGATCTGTGGTCAGAAACTCGCTGCCACTGTTTAGGATTTGGATGATAACTACAAATTTTCAACTGTGCCTTTGTGCTTTTGGTGCTTCTACTTTGTCTTTTTAACTGTACGCATGTGGTTCTTGGCGATAACGTGATTCGGTCACTCGTGATCTGTACACGGAGATCACTTAATTTATTTTTTACTTAGTTCACCTACAATCAAAAAATGGTCTCCTTCAAGTATGTACTAACTCTTCAACTTTGTTGAAGCGTCAATGAGATTATCCTCTTTTGCCAAAATAAATAAACCATAATAGGTATTTCAAAAAGGCAAATGTTTGTAGAAAACTGTTATACCCAAATAAACTTTTCATGTATTAAATCTGTTGCTTCAGATGATAGTCAGATCTGAGTTTTAGAAGGTGTAGAAACCTGCAAACTTAAAATTGCTCCAATTGCTTCTGCAGGCTTCTTCCGGCAAAAAGAAGATTGTAGGTGTTTTCTACAAGGCACATGAGTATGCTGAGATGAATCCCAATTTCGTGGGTTGTGCAGAAAATGCATTGGGCATTCGCAACTGGTTGGAATCACAAGGCCATGAGTACATAGTCACTGATGATAAAGAAGGACCAGATTGTGGTAAGCTCCTAACTTGACTCCAAATTAAATTTCTCACATTTATCACAAGTATATACGCATATACACTCACTTCTTATTATCATTTCTCATTACAGAACTAGAAAAACATATCCCCGATTTACATGTCCTCATTACCACCCCATTCCATCCAGCCTATGTGACTGCTGAAAGGATAAAAAAGGCAAAGAATTTACAACTCTTGCTTACAGCTGGAATTGGATCTGATCATGTTGATCTCAAGGCTGCTGCTGCTGCTGGATTAACTGTTGCAGAAGTTACTGGAAGCAATACTGTTTCTGTTGCAGAAGATGAACTTATGAGGATCCTTATTCTTGTTCGTAATTTCTTACCTGGACACCATCAGGTTATCTCTGGTGATTGGAATGTTGCAGGTATTGCTCACAGAGCTTATGATCTTGAAGGAAAAACAGTAGGAACAGTTGGTTGTGGGCGAATTGGAAGGCTATTACTTCAACGATTGAAGCCTTTTGGGTGTAATCTTCTTTACCATGATCGGATTCAGATGGATTCGGAATTGGAGAATCAAATTGGTGCAACATTTGAGGAAGATCTTGATAAGATGCTTCCTAAATGTGACATTATTGTCATCAACACCCCTTTAACAGAGAAAACAAAGTGAGTAATAGTATTTCTTTTGTCAAAGTTGAGATGTTTTTATACTGATTTGGAGTATTGATGTGGTATGTTTCAGAGGAATGTTTGATAAAGAAAGGATTGGTAAATTGAAGAAGGGGGTTTTGATTGTTAACAATGCTCGAGGTGCTATTATGGATACACAAGCTGTTGTTGATGGGTGTAATAGTGGACACATTGGAGGTTTGTTTTAACGTGAATTCATGTCCCATGAATGACATGAATTCATGACCCTCAACTGATGATTATTATTTTTTTTGGTGTGTTTTAGGGTATAGTGGAGATGTTTGGTATCCTCAACCAGCTCCAAAGGATCATCCATGGAGATACATGCCGAATCAAGCAATGACACCTCACATTTCTGGAACCACCATTGATGCACAGGTATGTTCTTCTCATTCAATTTGTGTTTGCAATTGATATATGATATATTATAGAATTATGAAGTGATTTATAATATGTTTGCAGTTGCGATATGCGGCTGGAGTGAAGGATATGCTGGAGAATTATTTCAAGGGAGAAGAGTTTCCACCCCAACATTACATTGTCAAGGAGGGTGAGCTGGCAAGCCAGTACAGGTGATCTGTTCTGTATTTGCCTCTTAAGTCTTAATGGGTTGAGTTTACTGCTGAATAAGTTGAGTTGATCTCCTAAGCTGTTGTTTTATCACCTTGTAATATAGTAAGGTGTAGTTATGGACAACTGAATGGAAATGAATTTGGATCTCTTGATTTTATGGTGTATGCGGTTATGGAATCAGACAATTGTTGAACATAAAATGTGTAAAACATTAATTGAAGAACAAGTTCAAAACTCATCAACCCAATTTGAAACTTATCAATCCGGTCTGAAACTCATGAACAAGTTCAAAACTTTCACAGTATTAAAGTATCTTTTGGGAGGAGAAGTAGTTTAGAATATGTTTTTTTTTTTAATGTGTCAATCTCAAAAGGCATGTTGGCCAAGGTTTAAAAGTATGGAATCGAGCCTCCAGGCGAACCGAGGTAGTATAAAAGATTTTTTTTTTTTTTAATATTATGTAACTAATAAAATAATAATAAAGTTACATAAAAACTCATAATCAACTAGAAAATAATTTTTAATAAGATTGTAATATTAGATAACTAAATAGCAACTGATATTAAAAATATATTAACAAACTATCGAACAAAGTTACATCAATATAAGTTAATCATGTATGATATTATGGGCGTGTTTGGCAAAAGTAATGGGTAGCGGTTAGCTGGAAGCTGATAGCGGGAAGTTGTAGTTTTTATCTGTTATATGAATGTTTGACAAAAGTAGCTGGAAGCTTTTGAAATATATAAAATTACATAAAAGAACAATTGATTAAAAATAAAAAAATATTTAAATATATTTTTAAGGGTAATTATGGAAATTGATTTCAAAAGTTCCGGAGCGTTTTGTTAAAAGCTACATGAAGTAGTTTTTAGAATCGGAGCGTTTTGTTAAAACTAAAAGCTAAACGCTCGTACTGCTAAACGAAACTTTTTGTTTAAACTAGAGCGTTTTGTCAAAAGCTAAAAGCTAGAAGCTCCCAAACGCTTCCAAAAGCTCCGTGCCAAACACGCCCTATATGTTAAAAAAAGTACTTTTGTTTATATAGATAAAAAGGGAAAACAGTCTGACAAAAATTATTACATTTCTCTTCATTTTAATTGTTTTATAAGGCTAGACGGTGTGGTGCGGTCTGAGACTGCGGTTCGCTGCCACCTAAGCATGGAACACCGCCCCCAGGGCATGGTTTCCTGCGGCCTAAACTGCGGTGCGGCCCTTAAAGGTCGTGAATTCTGATTGGTTGGTCATCTTTTTGACCGTTGAATTGCAGCAAGATTCGTGCAATTTTTTTTTTCTTTTGCTTTTTCTTTCCTATATATATACACATATCAACTTAACTTTTTGACAAAACTTCAAAAATGGTCCATGTGCTTTTCGAAAATATCAAGTTTAGTCCTAAGTTCAAAAAACCTCACAGATGGTCCTTGTGGTTTCAAAACTTTTAACATTTGGTCCTTCCGGCTAACTCCGTTACCATTTAACCGTTATGTCAGGGGCATTTTTGTCATTTCACTACACAGGGACCATTTATGAGGTTTTCAAATACTTTTTTTTAAATAAATAAATAAATATATAATATTTAATATGCAAGGGGTCCCACCCCACCCCATCTCTCTCTCTCTCTCTCTCTCTCTCTCTCTCTCTCTTACCGGTGGAAGAAGCTCCATGGAGACCAATTTTTCCAACCAAGAGGAGGCAGAAACCCTCTATCCCTCTTCTCCCTTCTGCCATCGGTTCCCTCACAAAAACACCCTCACCACATGCTGTGATACTTCCGTTCCTCCCTCTCTTCATGTATCTATTACCAGACAGAAAAAAATCCAACGAGGAGGCTGCCGGAGCATCCCTACCACCTCCTACTGTCAACATTCACAGCCTCTGCTCCCTTGCATTTTTCTCTCGTCGAACATCAACAACCAGACACCCTTTAATAGTTGTGTGCCATGATCTGCTTCACAATTCTATTCCCTCCCGTATTGCTGTCGATCGAACCATAAAAAGAAAGGAGAACGCCGGTGATAGCCTTCTGTCGGCGTCCCTCTTTGCTATCTGCTGAGAAATCCCACGAAACCCCCACCCCCTGTCATGTGTTGTTCTTGCTTCTTCTTCCTCGATCAAATGAGGATCGAAGGCCTTTCCCTTCACTGCCCCTCTCGCTGGTAACGACCTTCCGCCTCTGTGTCCCCTCCTTGTAATTTCCCAACCATCACAAAACCCCACTCCACCACCGGTGCTACCCAATCTGCTGCTCAATTTGTTTTTCCTTTCTCCCCGATCTGAAGATGAGTACTCTCACTGTTTCTATCACTTTGTCCAGATCAGCCCCTCATCTTTAATAAAGGAGCAAAACAATATTTACGTTTGTTCAATGGTGTAATTGTAAAGAGAGAGAGAGAGAGAGAGAGAGAGCGATGGGGTGGGGTGGGACCCCTATATTAAATATTATATATTTATTTATTTATTTAAAAGAAAGTATTTGAAAACCTCATAAATGGTCCCTGTGTAGTGAAATGACAAAAATGCCCCTGACTTAACGGTTAAATGGTAACAGAGTTAGTCGGAAGGACCAAATGTTAAAAGTTTTGAAACCATAGGGACCATCTGTGAGGTTTTTTGAACTTAGGGACTAAACTTGATATTTTCGAAAAGCACAGGGACCATTTTTGAAGTTTTTTCTAACTTTTTTTTACACAACACAATCTCCTCTATCTCTCAAAAACATTTTTTTTAAATCACCACTCTCCCAAAAATGTCATCTTTTTCATCTTCTGAAGAATTTCAGACTATTTTTGATACCGCTATTGCGTGTGTTCAAATGGCGGAACAAACATACAACGTTGTATGTAACAACGCAGCTGCAAGTTCTCAACAGAGAACACGAAGATATATTTACAGAAATCGTGAAGAAGCCAACCAACGTTTGGTGCAAGACTATTTTGCAGAGAATGCCACTTAACAAGGGTATTATTTTCGTAGGCGCTTCAGAATGCTCAAAAGTTTATTCGAACGTATAGTTGAAGATGTAACGAGGGAGTGCCGTTTTTTTCCAACAACGCTACGATGCTAGAGGTACACTCGGTTTCACTCCCTTACAAAAATGCACGGCCGCACTTCGTCAGTTAGCATATGACATTCCGCCTGATGCGTTAGACGAAAGTGTTAGGATGTCTGTGACATCCCCAAAATCTCGGCTAGAAAAGACCGATTTTCATTTATGCTTTTAAATATTTTCAGAGTAAATCCTTTTGATTTGAAAGAGTTGCGGAATTTGTTCCCAAAAACAAAACATGATAAAACATTGTTTACCGAAGCATTTCATAAAAGAAATGTATTTTCATTATAATCAAAACTCGGGGTGTCATGTTTCGATACAGACCAATAAGCATAAACGAATACATTACAAGTCATATAACAAATATAAACATATGCAGACTTGTAAACAAAACAACTTGATGGTTCATCCATCTCATGCCCTTCCGCCACTACCTGTAATACAATTTAAAACTGAGTGGGTCAGGCTTGGGAGCCTGGTGAGCATATAGGGTTTTCAACCCACAATAAATATCATATTTAATTTTCACCAACCAACAATAACCCAATTACTCATTCCCGTTATTCTCACTTTAATGTCCCTAAAACAACTAACATAAGGGACCTAGTCTAAGAATATTTCATCGGGGCGACAACACATGCTTCGGGGGTACCTCAGCAATATAAGTCAAATAAGGCAACCATGAGGGGGATGGAGTACAACGAATGAACACCCAAGTTCATTAACACCTACAGGTGGCGAACCTGCTAATGTTTCCACAAGACTGTCTAGAATAGCCAGTGGTCGTCATCTAAACTCCGCTAGATGACTCAATCAAACAACAACGAGGCCTCTCATCTGTTTATTACACACCAACAGTCTACCCATGTTCTACCCAACATATTAGTAGATAAAAATATACATTTGTATACATAGTTTAAAGAAAACCTGTATAGCATGCTTTAATCAACACATATATCACATAACAGATGAGGCACACACACACATAACACGTATCTCATAAAGAAATAAGCAGATCTATAAGATAGAAGAGAGTGAATACTCATTCACACATAACACAACCAAATATATACACATAGCACGTATTTTTATATAAAATACTTCGTATTATTGTATTAGAAGAAAATAACTACACACTCACTTGATCAGAAGATGATCCGACAGCACTACGGCTTATAGAAGTACTATTCCTCAGCAGATCTGGAAGATCTTCACAAAAATCGACTTTTCGCGGGCAGAGCTTCGACTCGGGAACCGCACTTTTCGGGATCTTCGGGGTCTCGGGACTTGCCTCGGGGCTAGAGTATGATACCGGGACTTCGGGATAGCTTCGGCACGAAAAACGATGCAAAAGACTAGATTGAAGAGAAGAAATTGAACAACAAAGAAGGCTGTCTTCGGATCCTTTATATAGAGGCTGGAGCCTCGGAGTACGCGGGGCGTACTGCGTTACGCGGGGCGTACTGCCCAAAACGTCATTGCTTACGTATCCGAAGTGCTCGAGTGCGAGTGTCGACATCCCTCGGAGTACGCGGGGCGTACCTCGGATCAGATCGGTGACTCCTTCGGATAATGCTTCCGAATTTTGATTTAAATATAAATACAAAATGATTAATAAACTTCGGAAATTCATAACTTCTTCATACGAACTCCGTTTTCGACGTTCTTTATATCCACGCGAAGGTGAGACCACGCTCTATGACTTTCGTTTAGACTCCGTCGGCTAATTTTGACTTTATTTTTATTAATTATTTTTAATAGGCCGGGACAGAAACTTTCGTTATAAATTCATAACTTCTTCGTTTGACGTCCGTTATCGCCTAACTTTTTATCGTTTCAATACCAACAATGAGATCTTCGATTCTCATTTAGATTGCTTCGGCTAACAACCGCTCGATCTCAAATCGAGTAAAACAGGCTGTATATCGCTAAGCCGGAACTTCGATAAATCATAACTTCCTCATACGAAGTCAGATTTGGGCGTTCTATATATATTCGGAAACCTCGTTTCAATTACTACAACATTAACCAAAGATATTAAGTTTATTTTACACTTAAATTTTGACGCTTATTTTTATTCTTAATTAATCAAACCACATAATTAAGCAATTAAGCACAAAACACATAATACTCAAATAATATAATCTTATTATTTCAAAACGGGTTACAAAGGTTAACCTAGACTATTACATTGCTACAAATGGCAAGCCCGAAACACAGGCGTTACAATGTCTGCTAGGATAGCACGAGATAGTCTCCATTTTTTCTGCAAAACTGTGATTCAGTTTTATGGTCCAAAATATTTACGTAAGCCTACACTTAATGACATCCTGCAATTGCAAGCTCATCATGCTAGTGTGCATGGGTTTCCTGGAATGCTAGGATCTTAGATTGTCTCCATTGGGCATGGGAAAATTGCCCTACAACATATCATGGGCAATTTACCCGAGGTGATCATGGTTACCCAACGGTCATACTTGAAGCAATTGCATCACAAGATATGTGGGTTTGGCATGCTTTTTTTGGTTCTCCTGGTTCGATTAATGACATCAATGTTTTTAACCGTTCACCAATATTTAACAACATATACGATGGATTCGCACCAGATTCTTTTTTTTCAAGTGCGTGGAACGCCATATAAGTATGGTTATTATCTGGTCGATGGAATCTATCCTGAGTATGCTGTGTTTGTTAAATCGTTTTCAGCTACACATGGTTCTAGACGAAAGAAATTCAAGAGAGCTCAAGAAAGAGATAGGAAGGATGTTGAGCGTGCTTTTGGAGCTCTGAAGAAACGGTGGTTCATATTGAAAAAATCAGCAGCTTATTTGGGCGAGGAAAAACTTCAAGAAATCATGTATACATGTATTATATTGCATAACATGATTATTGAAGATGAAGGAAGAGCGATATGTGCGTTTGACGAGGAAGAAATCGTACCAGAGACACAACCAATAGAAATTGGTGAGGAAGAGTATATAAACAGGAGAGCAGAGATACGTTGCACCGAAACATTTCACAATCTTCGTAATGACTTGGTGGAACACATTTACGGGGTTCAAAACATTAATCTTAATTTGGATCCACCGGATGACCCCGAAGACGAGTTCTCGGAGAACGACTTTATTTAGTTTGCTTTAGTTATTTTATTTATGTTTTTTTAAGTTTCTAGGGTTATTTAAATGTCATGTGTGTGGTTTTTTTTTCTTTTTTTTTTTTGGTAACACAATGTACTGTTTTTTTTTTATTTTTTTATTTTTTTATTTTTTTAATTTTCAAGCAATGAAGAATTATGTTTTTTTTATTAAAATAGAAGGTATATTAAATTAAATTAGTTAAAAAAAGAAGTTTTATTAAATTAAAATACTTAAAAAAACAAAAAAAATAAAAGAAATGAAAAGTGTGGCAAGAAACCACACTTGAATGGTAAAAAGTGACATGACGCTGATGTGGCGGGGGAGGGAGTGCGGCTTCGGTGACACCACTCCCTCCAGCCTAACAAGTGCCTCTCGCCTAGCCTTACGCCTCGAGGCTGTGTGTCGTTTAGCTAAGGCACATGCCTCAATTAGACCATATGAGGCGCCACCACAAGTACGTTTTTTCATTACATCGTCTGAAGGCGTGCCTCACCTTATTTTTGAACCATGATGTTGGTAATTTAAATAGTTTCCAGGATGATGGTTATAAATTTATTATAACTACCTTAGAAAAATAGTCATTTTCATGGACACCCTACAAAAGAAACTTATAAAAAGACCATGAACATATATGTTTATGGACCAACCAAGCAACCTCAAGTTCAACAATCTTCTTTTATATGGGAGGATTTGTTAGATCTTCTTTAGTGTGAGTGTGTTAGTATAGCCTAAAAGCCTAAATGATAAAATATGATTTAAAAATAGCGTTTGAAAAATATATGACGAGATAAAAAAGTAATTAAATTTTCTTTTTATAATTAATTAAAGGTATTTTTGAAAGAATTGTAAAAAAACTACTTAAAAATTAGTCTAAATAACTTTTAAAAAGCTAAGTTATTAGGTATTCTCTTGAAAACCTAAAAAAATTGAAAATAAACTAGCGTTATGACATGCTAAATAGAGCCTTAATTTTTATATATGTGAATGTTTATAATATATGTGAATGTTTATAAAAAGTTTATCTTTCTATTATTACCAAAATACTATAAGTTGATAGATAAACTACAATTATAAAACTTAAAAAGTGTTAAATTATGAAGATAGTTTGTTTTTCACGAACTTATCGATTAAGATGTTAGTTATCTTTTTAGTGATTAAAAAAGCTGGGAAGATATTTTAAAGAAGTAAAAAAGGAAAACAATTATTCTATTTGAAGAGGAAACCGTTCTTCAGCCGATTTCCATGGGCACTAGAAACTTGGACGATCAAGATGCAATTGAGAAATTAGGGAAAATCAACGGTCACTATTAAATCAAAACCTCATTCTTCAGCCGATTTTCAGGGTAGCACGAACAAAACGAATAAGAAAAAGAAACAGATCAATCCATCTGCTATCGCAAAACGTCATTTCTGTTCGGCACAAGGAATCGGATAAAGGTAATTATGCATATCATCTCGTTAATTCTTTCAGTTTTTCTTCCTTTCATCATCGTCGTCTTATCTAACACTTTTCGTATCTGCATAATTCCAATGAATTGTATCGATCGATTTTTGAATTTTACTGATGCATCTTGTTTCTTCGGTAATTATTAAGTACGTCATGGTTTATATGGATCGGTTATAACGAAACAATCATGGAAAAAAAAGGAAGAACAGATTCATACCTTTTCAAATATTTCGTTCCAATTTAACCAAACTTGTGATCAGTTCTCAAAATTTTGATGGCGATATCGAATTCTGTTTTTCTTGATTTCCATGTTTATGGTCACTTCTCAAAAAATTGAATCACACTGCCCGAATTTCATCATAGATTAGGCATTTCATGTTTTTGTTATTGATAACCCCAATTTTATTTTACTAGAGTCGTAAACATAGGTTAAAAACAACGGATTTCTGCAAATGCTGAGTGGATGTCGATAGTTTTATCTTATCTCATTGACATTGACACCAATTGTTGTTTTGAACAAGTGTAGATAATGGCTGAAACAAAGTCAGGTATGAGGAAACCTGTTTTCACAAAGGTGGATCAACTGCGACCTGGAACCAGTGGCCACAATCTGACTGTCAAAGTTGTTAGCTCCAAGCTGGTGTTGCAGAAAGGCCGACCAGATGGCCCACAGCTTCGCCAAATGCAAATCGCTGAATGCTTGGTTGGAGATGAAACAGGGACTATAGTTTTCACTGCAAGAAACAACCAAGGTAACTTTCAAGTTTCACTTCACCAAATTATAAATTAATCTATTTTGGTGAAATTTATTTTATTCCCATGGTTGCAGTGGACTTGATGAAAGCTGACAACACTGTAATTCTGCGAAATGCCAAAATTGACATGTTTAAGGGATCAATGAGGCTTGCAGTGGACAAATGGGGACGTGTGGAGGTGACAGAAGCAGCTAATTTCAAGGTAAAAGAGGATAACAATCTTTCACTGGTTGAGTATGAGTTGGTTAATGTTGTGGAAGAGTGATTACAACAGAAGATGATTCTTCATGCTATTTTGGGCCATAGTAATGGAATCTGGCAGAATATATGGCTAGAGTTATGGGGTTTTATTGCAATTCATGTTATGGTTTGACTGTTTATTGAAAAAAAAGTCTGCAAAGAAAAGGTGGATAACAGATGCAGTTGCAGTTGGTGGAACAATCAAAAATAAAAGATCATAGCAGACTGTGTTATGAGGTCAAAAAAAAAATGGTTTGTTGTTCTGTTCCTTATGTTATCAAGACTTGAAATGATGTTGTTATCATGTTTTCTGGAACATGTATATGATCGAGCTGCACGTAATCACATAAACTGCATAGTAAATAACCACATACCATGTAACATTTTTAACTGAAACTCTTAAAAACTCACATAGATAACATTTTTAAGGTGAGGTACAAGGCAAAATGCATAACTTACATTGACCAAGTTAATGCGCGTAACTACGTGAGTTGTACATCGCGTAGACCATCTTAGAAATATATAAAGACGATATTTCATAGAATTTCTTCAAATCAAACACCTAAACCTCAGAGACATTGAAAGGGCGATTGTTGGGGGACGAGAAAAACATACTTCAGATTTTATTGTTTGGTTTTCTTAATTGATGAAGTAAACCCTCATAAATTGATAAGAACCCTTAATTGTGGTGAATCAAACTCATATGTTGAAGGTATGATTCCATGTTCTTATTAGCTGAGTTATTATGGTAATTAGGATTCCTACATGAGTAAGAGGTTTGATGAATTGACACCATATGTTAAAATTTAAGGATGATATAAAACAGATAACTCAAGTAAAGATGGAAACAAAGTGGTAATTGTTTATTGTACCTTATAATTGGAAGTTGGGATTCAAACTTAAAGTCGTATGTTTAGAGGATTTGATGTGTAAATTGTTGTATTATTTAAGTGATAGTTAACTATGGTAAATAACTCGCAAAAATACGGAATTAAGAAAAAAATTGCTTGTTAATCGAGTGTTGCCTTAAAAGTGGATTATTATCCTTGATCAAAGGTGGTTAAAACCTTAATGATTGGAATTAAATTAATAATTCTGAGTTAGTAAACTAGTTAGTGCTAAAAATACACCTGTTTATAAAAGTGGAAAGGTGCTATGGAAATTTCCATATTTATAAGTAGGTTGCTTAAAAAAAGGTTACTATAGATATGGTTTATGTTGGATTAAGCATAAATGATATGAAATGAATAGAGTGGTATTGTAATCCATTATGTTACTGAAAGTTAAAGATGGTTAATAAACTTATGAAAGATACAAGTGGTGTTTTTGAACCTTTAAACTGACACAAGTGGTGTCTAAACAACGTATGTGACATCTTTAACTCCTTTAAAGACATAAGTTGTGTCTAAAGAGGTATGTGTCGTCTTTAACTCTATTAAAGACACAAGTGGTGTCTAGAGATGTAAGTGACATCTTTAATTTCTCATTAAAAGACAAGTGGTGTCAAGATAAGTGGTACCTTTCAAATTTTGAAGTGATACAACTGGAATTTAGAAAATTTTAATCGTGATAAGTGTTATTATGAAGGTTAAAACTGAACGCGAAGGACATACATTTACATTACGAATATTATGTTAAGATGCCTTAATGGGTTGTTATTTTGTCTTGTTGGCCATAGTTACTTTTGTAGTTAACATAATGATGTTATACTCTTGTTTCTATTCACATATGTAGTGCTTATTACTCACTAAGTTATTTAAAACGAGCCCACGTGAAAGGTGTTTTTGAGTTGTGATGTATAAAGGGCTTTTAAAAATCATGATGGCAACATAGTGATTTCAATGTCCTAAAAACACTTATGACGAGTTGTTAGGCGTGAAGTGTTGCAAGGCAAATCAAGGCGGCCATGATATGTTATGATATGTTATGGCGGGAGTATTTTTTTTTCAAGGAACATATTTTTGTTAATTTTTTTTGGCTTTTTCTTATCGGACGTAAAACGATTAAGTTTTTGTTATTAGTTGTTGGGATAACATTTCTAAAAACTTGATGTATTTGATATAAATATATAAATTTGTGATTTTTATGTATTCAAGTTTACTTTAACTGGATAACAAGGTTGTAAAAATTGTTCTGCAATAGTTCGACGGTTGACTGAGGTTAAAAATTAATCTGTGACCATAATTTATTAATAAAATACGATATATTGCTCTGATGTTTTTACAACTATCTTTTTTGAAGCAGATAGTTCACAGTGCTCATTTTATCGATACTGGGAAAGAAAAAAAAAAGAATGTTTACACTCAATTTTCATTACGAAGATGTATCACGTCAGGATCCGTTGCTCAAACCGAATCATGCCAAGGGTTGGTTTTCGCTTGCTCTTTATCACACTTGGTTATTCCTCGTAAAATGAGTTTGGGGAGGGACTTAAAAGTGAATGCGATCCATTCTTTGCTCTCCTCAGCATTCAGAAAATCGCAACCAGACCCACTCTTGCATATTCAAAATTTATATATCTTAAGAAAAAGAAGTATTTCGTTGAAATTTTGGTATAATAAGAAAATATATTATGAAAATATGAAAATATTTTATGAAAATATGAAAATCATGGTATAATATTTGAAGAGTTATTATTAAAAAAGTCACATTATTTTGTCCAAGTTTGTGAAAAAGTCCAAACTTTTATTTTTTTAATCGAAAAGTCTCAATTATCTAATCTTCCGCGATAATTTGTCAAATCATGTTTAAAAAAAGAACATTGTCATTTATTTGGGCTAAATATTAAATAATGAGATTTTATTGTTCAAAAAATAAAAATTTGGATTTTTTTTCATAATTTAGGTAAAAAAACGTTAACTTTTGTTGAACATCAAGAGTGCCAAGACGAACGCCAAGAGCGCCAAGCCCGATGTTGACCGTTTTACGCCAAACAATCAAGCACCCCTAATCGTAATCAGTTGTAAAACGTCAAAACAATTAATCCACGATTAATCTTAATTTGTGCAACACTACTAAATAATAATATAACACACACACACACACACACACACACACACATATATATATATATATATATATATATATATATATATGGAAAGTCAACACATGTTTATACAATTTGCCGTTTGAAACTTTTGGTTTCATTAAGATTAAGTCAAATGTTGTGACCCTTCAAAGTTTCCAAGTTGGTTGCTACTTCTAAGGTTGCTATTAAAGCTTTTTAGCTAGCAATTCCTTTTTACTTGGGTGTTGCTCTAGTTTGAGGCTTAGGGATGTTCACTATTTGGATAAAACCGAATTGTCCAATTGGACTATTTGGTTCGGATATTCGGATTTTTGGATTGGTTTTCAACAAACCGAATTATTATTTTGAATTTCGAATTGGTTTTGGTTTATAAAATAAGAACCGAATACTCCAAAAAAACTGAATAAATATTTATTATTTATTTATTTGTAATATATATCTATAGTTATTTATTAAATTTGTAATTTATTTTTTCAAATAGGTTCAAAACGTTTCACCCGATAAAAAAACATTAATATGCATTTTCTCTGAAAAGTTTTCTATCTATAAAATATTTAACTATCATATATATCTTATTAGTAGTTGTTTATAAATTTCAAATCACAACTAAATAATTTGTTTTTGTTTCTTGCGTAAAGTTGAATAATATTATAATTATATGAACTTATGCTCCCACTAGCTTTGACATGTATTCAGAAAACAACTTAACTTCCAGAAAACAATACCTATTGAATTTCTTAAGTTCATATTTCTAATACCTAATGCTTTGATAATCCTTTATCTAAGCTTCTCAAACTTATACACCTTTGCCTTAGATAGCTCATATGTGTGTCTAAGCAATTCAGACTAATTGCCAAATCTCACAATTCGAATCATGGAAAGGGATACCGTAACCATAATCGAATTCGAGAATACAATTTTCACAATCACTATCTTCTTAAAATCTCTCTTAGTGATAGCATTTCCTCACAGTCATTTTCATGAAGGAGGGAATCTTATGACACTTAGATTTTAATGGTGTATGTGTTCCTATCCATGCGAATTTGTCAAAACCAAAGTTTGCGACAAATCCAAACTTATATGGACCGAACTTTCTCAATCTTGATTTCTTGCCTTATGGTAACACGAGTGCCCACCATGTCTTCCAAGTAGTTAAGCAGCTCATCCTTTCCCATCAATGTACTTTTCATTGACCAAGGTGCTTGCCTTTTATGCGTTCGAATGAGAACTCATAGAACTCACATGCATAATTAACTCAATTGGAACGGCACAGAAACAAGATAGTGTCAACACGATAGGTTGTGAACCTCAAGTTGTGTGCTAGTGATGATCGATAAAGTTTATTCTTGATTAGTTCATGAACTTTTCAAAACCATTAAGACTCCCACTGACTCCTTGACATATAAGATTCTCTTGTCAATAAACATTTCTCGACAAACAAATATTCAAGAGTTAGTGTAGCTTTTATCAAGACAAAACACTTCATAAAATTGGTCCTAGTTGGTCTTTGTCTTATCTAAGACATCACAAATTTCCACATTTGATGAATGTTATAAACCTACTTAATACTTGTCACTCAATGTCACAATCTTAACTCTAAGACTTGTTTTGGAACGAAGTATGATTGACTTCTTGATTTAACAATTTCTTCAATTCTTGATTCCTCTTCTCAGACATACAATTGTACTAAGACTCATTTAGAGGATCAATTGAGATATGGTTCTTAATCATTAAGACCTATTATAAAACATAATAAAAGATACTCTCCCTTCTTCTTAGAATAGAGAAACTTTTATCTTTCTGCCTACTTGATTCTTCTTTATTCGTTCTGCTATTTATTGAAACTCTTTCAATCAACTGAGAATTACACTTAATCTCATAAGTATAATCATATTTACTTAACCTTAGTAAATCATGACGAATATCTTTGTTACTCTTGTGGTGGACTTGATCAACACACAACAACACTCAACTTTGTGTACTCGATCTCCTAGTCCTTCACTTGACATTTTGTCAACGAATTAGTCTAATTTCCAAATATAAAATTTCTCATTCATCATGCAACCAAGTTGCATGATTCCAAGTCTCCGTCCAATTGAAACTTGGGCGATGAGAAACTCTCCCTATTTGGTAAATTCTTGACCGTTCCACAATTAACATAATTAAGAATCAAATCCATTATTGCTAATAATAGAAACTTACAAACATCAATTTTTCATACACGCCATTGTAAGGATAAATAAATAATATAAAATCAAAATTTATTTTATTGCGGAAAAATTTGTCCTTGCAATTCAATTGAAAACTATGTTAATACATATTTCATAGCAATCTATTCTAACTCCAAGTAGTAGCTTAAAATTCTAATCTTCAAGCAATGTGATCGAAATCCATTTCTTCACGATTAGATTCATCTCACTTCTTCCCTTAAGCTTCCTCTCTTTTCTTCGATCCTATAAAACATCAAAATGTAATCTTATTACATCATGTATTAAGAATCTAGAATAGGAACTTAAAAGAGTTTGTTAATGGATTTTAATTGAAGCAGAGCCATGCATCTTGACTCTCCCATCTCTTAGATTTCTCAGGTAGTTAGGGCAGTTTCGTTTCCAATGCCCCTTTTCTTGGCAATAAAAGCAAATGGACTCCTTTGGCACATCACATCGGACAATCTTAGACTTAGTTCTTTCTAGACTTCCGATGTTGCCAGTGCCCATTGCAGTTTGGGAGTTTGACTCACCAGACAAATTTGCTTGACCAGCACGCCAAATCATTGTTGATTCAACAACTATAAGCAAATAGGTGAGATCAATGAGAGTTACGTCGTGATGCATCATATAGTACTCTCTAACGAACTCACTATATGATTCAGGAAGTGACTGAAGAACCCAATCAACAGCCAACTCGCCTGAAATCTCGACACCCAACATCCTTAACCTATCAATATGTGACTTCATATCTAAGACGTGTACACACATAGGTTTCCCATGTTTACTTGCCAAAAGGGCTTGAGTGAGCTTGAACTTTTCAAGCCTTCGAACTTGTGGGTTAGGGAGAATAATTGGAGGAGGTGAAGGAAGTGAAGCATGATCTCTTGTTCCCCGGTTGAATCGTGGATCATCATCTTCATTTGGAAAGCTTGTTCCATGGAATTTGGGAAGATCATGATTATCATAACTAGACATCTACAAAACGGGAGAGAATTCAAGTTAAGTTGATTAGAATCCTTGATGTGACACCCAAATGAAACATCGAGGCTAGGATCCAATGTGTGCATGCAAACCTAGAGTTGGATCTATGTTTTCACTATTAGTTATACAACTTTATGAACATAAAAAGAAACCTGGCATGCTACTATTATTTTTGAAATTCATATATAAAAATATAATACATACCTTTTGTTGTTATATAGCAATAACAACTAGTTCCTTGAATTTCCTTAGCTCTTGAAGGCAAGTACCACAAGTGTAGTACCTCTAATGGCTCACAAACACACTAGGTGAAATGATGAATATGGGAGAGAGGAGAGAAGGGTATCTTGCCCTAGATTTTGTCCCTTTTAGGGTTTCCCAAGGCTTGGACGAAATCTGTGACATCCCCAAAATCACGGCCAGAAAAGACCGATTTTTGTTTATGCTTTATAAAAATCAGAGTACTTCATTTTATAAAAATGTTGCGGAATTTGTTCCCAGAAAAACATGGTAAATACGTTATTAAAACATTTTCGAAGAAACGTATTTATTTCATTTTAAAACGTTTGGGATGTCATCGTTAATACAGAAACATAAGCATAAACAGAACTTACATTTGTTTACACTAGTGATCTACATCTCTTTAAATCTCTCAATGTCAAGTGACTTCATATCAACACCTGTGATATAAATAAACTGAGTGGGTCAGGTTGGGAAACCTGGTGAGTACATAGGGTTTTCAACCCACGATAATATAAATATTATGTTAAACAATCAAACAATCCACCCAATTACCCATCCCCATTATCTTCTTTACTCTTAAGGATTTAACCTAAGAGTCATCTATCCTGCATTCGTTTATTCCGAAGTCCCTTACTTCCAGGGTTATAGGACTGACACTAAATCCATAGTTGCCGATGTTCGTTCGTAAAGCACTAAATCCATAGCTGCTATATCCTACTCATCGGGTACTAAATCCATAGCTACCAGTGTTTAATAGGTACTAAGTCCATAGCTACCAATTCCTAACAGGTACTAAATCCATATCTACCAGCGTCTAACAGGTACTAAGTCCATAGCTACCAATTCCTAACAGGTACTAAATCCATAGCTACCAGCGTCTAACAGGTACTAAGTCCATAGCTACCAATTCCTAACAGGTACTAAATCCATAGCTACCAGCGTCTAACAGGTACTAAGTCCATAGCTACCGGTGTTCGTCCCATAGGCACTAAGTCTATAGCTGCCAATGTATACTCACATCATCTTCTATCTCTCATCATTCATCTACCCATCTCATACCCAACATATTTGTATATATAAAATACGTATACAGTTTAAATCCTTGAAAACATGTATAAAACGTTCATCCAGCATAGACAACAAGTATCCAGATAATATACACACATAGCACGTAGTTTATATAAAATACTTCATATCTATGTGTAAGATGAAAGGGACTATGCACTCACTTGAAAGGTGGTGACTCAGCACTCGGACCGCGCTTCGATACTCTCAAAACAATTATCCCTTGACGACACTCACTTACAGCGGGTTTTTCGCAAAACCGGGCTTCGCTGGAGCAGCGTTCCAGAGCCGAAAGGCTCTTTTCTCGAGGCTACGGGAGCCTCGGGGGATTCCTTCGGGTGCTAGGGGTTTACCCTAGGCTTTAGGGGGTTAGGGAGGCTTAGAGAGAGATTCTAGAGAGAGAAAGAGAAGTTGGAATGTGTGAGAAATGAGGATGCCCCGGTACCCTTTTTATAGGCTGGAAAAGCCAAAAACTTGTCGAGTTGGCCTCAAACTCGTCGAGTTCCAGGCCAGGTGTCACCATCTGGTGGCTAGCCTTGGGGAGGAAGCAACGGCCAAGATTGCGCCACGTCACCCGATTTCTCACAGCAGCCTCCCGACTTAGAAAAATCATAACTATCGCATACAAGCTCCGTTTTTTACGTTCTTTTTTTTCACGCGTAGGTAAAAACAAGATCTACAACTTTCATTTAGACTCTGTCGGCTAATTCTTGACCGATCTTAAATTTAACAGTAGGAGGAGATTAGACTGCTAAATGACCGCGAAGAATTCGTAACTCCTTTATACGCACTCCGTTTTCGTCCATCTTTTTACCGCTGAGTTCCTATTAATGATATCTTCAACTCTCATTTAGGTCGCGTAAGCCAAAAACCGCTCGAACTAAAATTCAAGTTTCGGGTCGTGCACTGCTAAGCCGAATCTTAGAAAAATCATAACTTCCTCATACGAAGTCAGATTTGGGCGTTCTTTTTATCGAAGCTCTTGGTTTAACATATTCTACAACTTTTGTTTAGATTGCTAAGGCTAAATCTCACTCTATCGTAAACTCACTATTTACGCTTCCCGATTTTGTGCCGGTTTTGCCGTAAAACTTCGACGGACCATAACTTCTTCGTTATAACTCGGATTTCGGCGTTCTTTATATGTACGGAAACCTTGAGACATATTCCATAACTTGGTTAAGATTATTTATTCTAAATAATCTTTTGTCGAAAAGTCGTTTTCGACCCCTATTTCCTCTAAATTGACTAGCTCGAATTTGCGGGCGTTACAAAATCTTAGTGCCTTAGGGTGCTATTTATACTTAAGGCTAACTAGTGTTTCAAGGTGTAAACCCTAATCCCTTAGCTTAGGGCCTAAGCAAGTCCATGGACTCCTTTCCTTAAGCCCTTGGACGAAAACTCCTAGATCCTTCTAGGATTTTCGTTCAAGCCTTAATAAAGATGATCCAATAGCCCAAAGCCTCAACTATTGAATAATTAAAAAATAGCCCCTGTACTTTTAATTAATTCCTTTAATCCCGAAATTAATTCCTAATTAATTTCTAATTAAATACTAATTAATAATACGACTCCAAATTAATATATTATTCATATAATATGTTAACAAATCATATTTATACTCCAATTTATTATTCTTAACAATAAACCAGTCTCTCTCCTCAACAATCATCCTGTCTAGTCACTAGTGTGAAGGCAACCCAAAAGGACCATGCACAATCGGGTCAAGTACATACCAAAATAGTTATAGAATTAGACACTAATCCAACAATAAACATATCCCTTATTGTTAAATGGTGGTGGAGGCTTAGCGTAAATATGAGATCTCTATGGGCAAGGGTAATATCGGGATGCCACAACCTCAAAAATAAGCCGAATAACAGTCTATCCAAAAAAAAACTCTCAGTGGAGTCTGGAATAATATTGTTGAGGTCAAAAAGGAGCTTCAAAAATGCGAAATTAATATTGATGATATCTTTGCAAAAATGGTGGGTAAAGGTGACGACACTTTGTTCTGGTTTGACAAATGGGTTGGTCCGGCTCCCCTAAAAAATCTTTTCCCGAAGTTGTACTGTTTGGAGAGGCGCAAACAATGCAAGGTTGAAGATAGAGTGTCTTCGTTTGGATACTCTTGGGATTGGTCTGCTGTTCCTTCGGCTGATTCTCAAATGTAGGAACTGAGATCGCTCACCTTACTTCTTGGGGCATTCCAACCAACAGACAGGGGCGACTGTTGGAATTGTTCAATCTCCAGCAATGACACCTTTCATGTGGACGTTCTTAGGAGAAGGACTGATGAACCGGCGAGAACACCATCGAATGGTATCATCAATTGGATAAATGAAGTTCCAATCAAGGTTAATTGTTTTGTCTGGAGGGCTAATCTTGGGCGCATTCCTGTTATGGCGGAGCTCGAAGCGAGGGGGCTGCTCAATGGGTCTAATACATGTGGAAATTGTTTAACTGAAGTGGAAACGGCGGACAATGTGTTGGTAAAATGTCCATTCGCAATGGAGATATGGAGCATGCTTCTTTCTTGGTGCGACTCCTCTAAACCATCATTAAATAAGGTTAGTGATGTTGTTAGTTTTGTTGCTCAATCGTGTTGCTCCGCTAAGAAAATGAGGAACCTCATCAGTATATGCTACGACTCTCTTTGGTGGATTTGAAAGGCCAGATGTGATAAAATATTTAAGAGAGTCAAGATTCCACATGATATGGTGGTAGATAGTATAAAATAAGTTATATTCACTTGGTTGAAGTTTAGGAGAGATAATTGCTCATATGTTTGGGATGGCCGGTGATCCCGACTGTTTTCCTGTTTGTAAACTTCCTTGTTTTGTCCCCCTTTGTCTAGCTACTTGTTAGACTTTGATGGTTTTTTTTTATAATAATTTATTTCTCGGTTCCAAAAACAACAAATCAAAATTAAAAAGTAAAATAAATAAAGAAGGAAGTCAAGGAACTTGAATTATACGGTAATTCATTTTTCGTGACGGTAATTTTATTTTTTTACATGTGCACAACAAAAGTTTGACGGAAATGTTCGTATACGACCGTTAATTACATGATAAATCAATTTACTATGAACAAATGAACAAAAGGTAATTACTGATTAGTCAATTTCCCTTCATCATCTACATAGGCCTGTCAAATCGTGCCATCGTGTCGTGTTTTTGTCTGACACGACACGACACAACAATGTTTTTTGTAACACGAACACGACACGACACGATGTCGTGTTTTATTTCACTAACACGAAAACGAACCAATTAAAAAACGACAACACGACACGACACGACAAAGATAATATTATAGAACTATTATTTTATTTAATTCATATTTAATCATATATAACACGATAAAAACGAAAAACACGACAAACACATGCTCAATCGTGTCAATTTCGTATGGATTTGTAAACACGAACACGACACGACATTGTGTTTTTTATATTTGACACGAACACGACACGAAAACGAATTCGAATTTTGATTTCGTCCCAATTTCGTTTTGTGTCGTGTCATAAATTGACACCCTACATGTGCATCGCATTCGTCGGCGGTGACCAAAGTTTCTAGCTCCTGCCGGCATAGGTCAGCATTGTCTGACTTCTTCTTTTTCAGGGCCGGTTCCTAAAACCCTATTTCTGCCACCTAAACAAATACTACACACCGACACGCGTCGATCATTTCACATCAAGTTTTCTTCAGCAGGCGCATGGTATGCTAATTTTATATTTCTAATTTTGTTTATCGCCATTTTTAACTGTCTCTATACATGCATTTATTAGGGGATGGTATGTGTGTGTACTATCTACTGAATGCAGATAGGGTTTTCACATTTGGATCTGTCGACTTCAAGCTCTGTTGATCTCGTTAAAACCAATGGTGAATTTTAAGGTTTTTCCTATGCCCCTTTTCAATTTTGCCCTTTCTTCCATTAACTCCCTTAGTTTTGATTGTATCAATGTATCCGGTTCAACATTCTAAGGATTCCTGTTGGAGAATTGTTGCAGATTCCTTTTTTTTCTTCTTCTAGTTGGAAAGATTCATGCTTGTATAAGCATTTTTCAAAAGTTAGAACCTTTTTAAAAACTTCTTTTTAGGGTAGTAAAAAGTTGTTTTCAAAGCATTCTTTTATTTCCTAAACACCTTTTTAATCTTATTGAATTTTTGAAAAACTAATAAGTCAATAAGCAATTTTCAAATTCAATCCCAAACACCCCCTAATCCTTACATTCATTTAAATGTTATGTTACTACTTACTTATGATCCAAATAAGAGATTTTGATCCAGTAATTTTCCAGTGGTTGACAAAAATTCTCATTGATGAATGCATCATAGTTCTGTGAACAGTGAACACAGCTTTCATATGCATATGATGTTCTTGTATATTGTTATATGTCAATCCCAAATGTTATTTACACTATGAGGCCTCTTTCATTTTATTTCAGCTTTGTATAATGATGTCAGAAAATACCATCAGAGATCTTAATATACTACCTAAATCTGAAAATCTTGAAACTAAAGAAACACCAAACATGGTAAATGGTAGGGTTGCTGAAATAGAATACATTGAATCTGAGAAATTGGATGATTTTGAAGACGTTGACAAGAGTCTAAAGGTAGATACTAGATAAGTAAAGTACCTTCTTTCTATTAATATATAATGTTTGTGACTCTTTTAAATAAAAGCTTTAAATACTTTCCTCATTCCCTCTTCAGATGCTCTTAACCGGTTTAGACACAAAAGATTGGGTTTTACTCTGTGAAACACTCAACAATGTACGTCGTTTCTCCATATACCACAAGGAAGCAATAAAAGATATACTGTAAGCCTTATTCATATATACACTCATAAACTTATTATGTATATTGTATGAATTATTCGTTCATCCCAAAAACAGGGAAAGAGTGATTACCCTAATTGTAAAATCCCTCAAGAATCCAAGAAGTGCAGTTTGTAAAACCGGAATCATGACTTCCGCCGACATTTTCAAAGCATTTGGTGACCAAATTATCGAATTTTTAGACCCGTTGGTAATTTCCAAGTACTTTTTCCTTTTTTTTTTCTTGAAAAGTGTTGATAAGTAATTAATTGAAGTTTTGTTGTTTGGATTCACAGCTTTTACAACTTCTTTTAAAATCCTCACAAGACAAACGGTTTGTATGTGAGGCTGCTGAAAAGGCATTAATAGCCCTCACGACATTTGTTTCTGCTTTTCTACTTTTACCAAAACTACAACCTTATCTTAAGAACCGAAACCCTCGGGTAAGGGCAAAAGCGTCAATGTGCTTCTCGCGTAGTGTCCCACAACTGGTATGGGTATCTACATACTTTTTTTTAGTTTCTTTTTTTTTTCAAAGTGAAAATAGCATTACTTTGTTTTGTTAAGGGTGTGGAGGAAATGAAAGCATATGGGATGGAGAAACTGATTGAAATAGGGGTATCACAATTGAGTGATCAGTTACCTGAGTCACGTGAGGCTGCACGTGCTCTCATTTTGGAGTTGCATACTGCATATGAAAAGTATTATTTTTTGGCAACATGTGAAGAAGAACAACAATATTCTTGGGAACAATTTTGTGAATTAAATCTGTCTAAGTTAAGTGGACAAGCCGTCCTTCGTGTCACGAGTGCTGGTCGTGACTCGTGAATTGTGAGTTTGTATATTTTAATTTATTTTGAGTTTTTGACATATGATTCAGCCAACATTTTACAAGAGTTTTGTTGGCATTTGGTGTCATAAGTTCATTTCTTTAGTAGGTAGATTGTTGAGGTTGTTATCTTTCACGAGATTGTACATTATGTATTATTACTTGTACTTGCTAAACATTGGAAGTAGATAAAATACTAGTATTTACCAAATGTCAAGAGAAATTAAATATCCTCTAATCTTTCTATTTATCTTCTTAACTGTGTGAAATGGTGATATATGTCTAATTTTGATAAAATTAATAATATTTTAAAACAACTGTCACCGTATAGGCTACAACCTCAAAAACAATGTTTTTTTTTTAAGTTTGAATCTTCGTAGCTCTTTCATATGGATTGCCGTTTGACCTGATTTTATTTGTTTTTTTTATAACAAGGGCTATCTATGGACATCACATTTCTAATTTGGATTTTGGAAAATCATATTCTTTTTGCCTCTAAAGTAAGATAGCCGGTGAAAAAAAAAATGAAAAATAACCCCTCTTACTATCAGTACGCGTACATCTTCACCATGAGACTCCCTTCTTGATTATTTACATATTTCTGGTCCAACTTAAGTGTTCCTCAACTCCTGCTCAAACTGCGTGAGCATTTTAGACTATATATTTTGTATTTTGTGTTAAGCTCACTCTATGTTGTAATATTGTTTAGTTAGCCCTTAATCCGGGGCTTGTGGTCGTTTTACATATATTGTGTGTATATTCATTTTGTGATCAAGGAGAATGATAAAATCTCACACTGATTTCCTATTTAGACTCTCATGGGTAAGTTGTTAGGATAATTAGAATTTTAGGAGTAAGTGTAATTTAGGAAAGTTTCCTTATTTTACTATTTGGTAATGTTTACTTCTAGTAGTTGTATTACACAAAGATTCTATTAGTGTGGGATTAGGATTTTATTTAGTCTGGCATAAATAG
This sequence comes from Lactuca serriola, assembly GCF_051521515.1. NCBI lineage: Eukaryota > Viridiplantae > Streptophyta > Magnoliopsida > Asterales > Asteraceae > Lactuca > Lactuca serriola. The sequence goes on along the minus strand of NC_136409.1, from coordinate 186,285,574 downwards.
ATGTAACGGTTTTCCTGTTTTCAATAAGATTTAAGCAGTAATTTTCTCTGGTTATTTTTCCTTTCTTATTTTCGGTTCTTGCTATAGTTGAAAGCAAAGTGTTTATCAAGTTTAAACCCAACAGAAGTGGTTCAATCTATTAGGTTTCAAGAAGAACATGTGTTTTTGATGAAAACTTACAGATATCATACAAATGGTTCAAGCATAGAGCTAGATTTAATTTCTTAAATTGAAATTTTTGGCGTTGTTCTACTGAAGAAGAATGCTCTTTAACATCTTTTAACATTCAGTATAAGCAATAAACAGTAAAACAACGATGAGAGACTGAGAGTTACCCACACCCTTTTATCCCAACACAAACTTGTTTATATCCGTCGTTTTTAAAATACAACAAAAATATTAAATGCATAACACGACCTGTCATTGCTAGGCATTTTTTTTTCAGAATTGTGGATTAAAGGATTGGAAGCCACCGCATTGACTTGTTTACCGTTGGCCCACTCGAAGACCTTGTCATTGGCAGACATTTTTTTTTAATATACGAAAACATGTTTATTTGTCATACACCGATCATTAATAATCACGATTTTTAGAAACATCTTCTAGAAAATTTAAAATGATTCACTAATAATTAGGGTGTCTAAATGGTAAAATGAGATGTTTTTTTTAGCCAACTATTTCTTTTATTTTAGGCACATACTTGACAAAACTTTGGGATATCTAAGAAAATGACTATTAAGAATAAAACAAATGGCTAATGATTTTAATATTTACGGAAATTAATAATCATATTTGGAATGAATCACTAATTTTATGTTATATGAAAATTATATTTTATTACAAAAAGATACATTTAGTAAAAAAAAAAAACTATTTCAAAATTTAAAAGCCGATGCCGGAATTTCAAGAAACTATTTAATTAATTACTGAATCTAACAAAAAAAACAAAAAAAACAAATGTGAAATAAATACCACACAATGGCATAAAATGAATATCTTAATGAAAAGCGGTTAATACAAGACATTCCGAAAAAAATTAGTGGGAGATTTTAACAAGTAGTTTGTGCATGTTAGAAAAAAAAATACACATTATATATTTAAATAATAAAATCGGAAATGGTTATTTCGGATTTAATGGTGACAAATGCCTAAAAATTAGATTATTTCTTAATATCTTCTAAGATCAGGTAGTCATCTTTGTATAATTCATTTCAATTGTATAAATTAATAAAGTAACGAAACATTACTTTATCTATATGTAAAAAAAATATTAAATGTTGTACAGGTAAGCGTTTAATAGGTACACAGTGAGATTCTTATGGATTCTTTTTTGTTATATTATTAAATATTTTGTTTATAGCATATAGTATATAGTACGAGCAATTTGAAGTGGTGTTATAACAAGAAGTAACAAGAAGACGGGATGGTGTTCATGGTGTTATAACATCCGTTAAGAGGAGAGAGATATAGAGAGAGAGAATTTGTGCAGCGAATAGAAGATCATGTTTATCTAGTCATGACCAAAATAAGAAGCAATACAACTAGATATAACAAGAAGGAAGGTGGTGTTCATCTTGTTATGACTAGGTTATGAGGTGTTATATCAGCAATAATAACATTTCTCGTTGTCAATATCATATACTTACTTTTATATAATAAATCGTAATGATACGATTCTCTAAAACTCATTTTTCTCAAGCAATTAAAAAAATAAAAAAATATTATTATATAAATTGGCATTTAAATCCCATTAAAATAAATTGACAAGGGATGCATGTTATTTAAGACAAAAGCCTAGCACGTCTCTCTTAAGTCTCGTTAACTCCTTTCAACTACAAAGTCTAGAAGGTGCAGATCTCTCTGCTCCTTCTTCCATCACACAGATGACTTCAACTCAAAACCCTCCTCATTTTGCATTGTTTCCGTTCATGTCCAAAGGCCATACAATCCCGTTGCTCCAGCTATCCCAGCTTCTCGTCTCCCGCGGCGTTACACTCACCCTTTTCACCACAAAAGCCAACCGACAATTCATCGCCGACTTTCTCCCCCGACAATCAGATTCAATCTCCATTGTTGATCTGCCATTTCCTAACCAAGTTGAAGGAATACCTCAAGGTATAGAGAGCACCGATAAGCTCCCTTCTATGTCCTGCTTCCCGCAATTTGCCACTGCAACCAAGCTTATGCAGCCACACTTTGAACAAGCACTCGAGAAAATTCCCCATGTGACCTGCATCGTTTCTGATGGGTTTCTGAGTTGGACTCTTGCATCGGCAAATAAGTTTGGGATCCCTCGCCTCTGGTTTTTTGGCATGAGTGCCTACTCCAATGCTGTAAGTCAAGTAGTGGCTGTAAACCGATTGTTGTCAGGACCTGAGACCGATGATGACTTAATCACCGTGACCAGGTTCCCGTGGATTAAAGTCACCAGGAATGACTTTTTCGAGCCTTTTAATCAGCGAAATCCCACGGGTCCTCATCAGGACTTCGTAATGGAAGCTACCAAAGCAATGATGAATAGCTATGGCCAGATAATGAACAGCTTCTACGAGCTAGAGCCACAGTTTTTAGACTACTTGAATGGCGAATCTATGCCCAAAGCTTGGTGTGTCGGTCCCCTCTCCTTGGCTGTGACCGATTCATCGCCAATCGTTGACCGGAAGCCGGAATCAGAATGGATTCAGTGGCTAGATCAAAAGCTAGCTAAGGGATGCTCGGTTTTATACGTAGCATTCGGTTCTCAAGCAGAGATATCATCGAAACAGTTAGAAGCAATATCAAAGGGTTTGGAAGAATCCCAAGTGAGTTTCTTGTGGGTGGTGAGGAAGTATGAGACTCGTGTTGTTGACGAGCTACAAGAAAGAGTGGGAGAAAGAGGAATGATTGTACGAGAATGGGTGGACCAACTGGAGATTCTGAAGCACGAGAGCATAAAAGGGTTTGTAAGCCACTGTGGTTGGAACTCGGTGTTGGAGAGCATATGTTCAGAGGTGCCGATACTAGCGTGGCCAATGATGGCTGAGCAACCTCTGAATGCAAGAATGGTGGTGGAGGAGATTAAGATCGGTTTACGGGTTGAGACATGTGATGGATCAGTGAAAGGGTTTGTAACATCAGAAGGGTTAAAGAAAATGGTGAAGGAGCTAATGGAGGGTGAAAAGGGGAAAGAGATAAGGAAAAAGGTGAAGAAGATTGGTGAGGCTGCAAGGGAAGCAATGGCGGAAGGTGGGTCATCTTGGCGGACACTGAATGAGCTCATAGATGAGTTACAGACTATGAGAAACTCCAAAACAGACGATTTTCGTAGATCGTCAGGAGATACAACCTCTGCTACAAGCTATGGAGAGGCATAGATTCCTAAGGGGTCCACTTTTAGCATAATGGTTGCACAATATATATATATATATATATATATATATATATATATATATATATATATATATATATATATATATATATATATAATTCGGACGGTCTTTACAATATATTTTTGTTGCACATTGGGTTACTCATAGACCTAAAATGACTATATTACCCTTATTTGATTTTTTTTCTTTTATTTTTTTGATTTATTATTATGGAAACCAAATATTAAAAAAAAAACTAAACAACCGCCACACATTTTCTCCCACTTCCTTTATTCCCTCTTACATATTTTCTCCCCCGCCAGCATGTTCATTCAAGGTTCATCCATCGACGTTCCTTCATCGACCATTGCCATCCGTGTCCAATGATGGCGGTGGATTTAGTTATCAAAATCCTTGTGGAGGGTTGAGGTTGAGTTTCAGAGTCGATTTTGAGTTTGATTTCAGTTTGAGATCCAATTTTTAGTTTAATGTTTGAATTTAGCTTTATCGATTTAGTTCTGAAAATCGATTTGCATCAGGTGGTGGATTTAGTCCTAGAAATCGATTTTGTTTAAGATATCATCTTCTTTGTAGATTCTCATCGGATGGGTTTCATTACCATTGATGTTCTTCTCTCACATGGAACTAGATTTATGGGTTTCAAACATCTATTTCCCATCACCGGTCTTGTTTTCTGCAACATTCCATAAATACCGAGTAAAATTTTTATTTTAAATAAGTCAAAACCATTTGTACATTATCTCAAAAGACGATTAGAGTATAAGTATTCTCAAAACATCAGCGTAAATCATAAATAATCATTGCAGAATAAATCTTAAGGGGATGCCATGTGATCAAGCCAGACTCTTCTTTTTAAAACCGCAAGTACCTGAAAATGTTTAACCCACAAAACAGTAAGCACAAAGCTTAGTGAGTTCCCCAAAATACAGCATACCATACATATATGCCAGCTTAAGGCTGTGTTCGGTCTATTTCACCCCCAAGTCTATTTCAACTCATATGTCAACACAAGGCTGTACTTGGTCTATTACAACATCGGGTCTATTTCACCTCTGAGTCTTCAACTTATATGTCAGCACAAGGTTGTACCGGGTCTATTTCATCATCGGGTCTATTTCAACTCATATGCCAGTACAAGGCTTTACCAGGTCTATTTCACCCCCGGGTCTATTTCACCCCACATATATATAGCAAACAGGCACACATGCATACAACACATACATCAAAAGTCACAAAGACTACAAGCACATACAATCCCTAGTGTCTAACAGTATAGTGTGCAAACTCACCTAAACTACTCATCAGAAGCTCAACCGCCACTTCAATAACATAACTGCCAACCCAAGCTTCCTAAAGCCAAATCGAATCAATCCTTAGCCAAATGCTCAATTCTACTTAAGTTTGACCAAAGTCAAACTAGTGAAAAAGTCAATGGTCAAAGTCAACCCAGTTGATACCCACTTTACGGCCAACCCATGGCTATGCCGTGGCCACTCCATCTAGTCCTGGTAAAAATTTACTACCACGCTGTGGCATACATGCCACTACGTCGTGGGCACGTCCAGATAAAACAAACGTGATAGGTCCCACCACAACGTCATGGCCTTCCTTAGAGTATATGATTGGTGTTCTTTCATGACATAGAGTCTATTAGCTCGATTAAGTATACTCTCGAAGTCACAAAGCTTTTTATGTGATCCTTGAATGGCAGAGATCAACATAGTTTTTCAATGAACTTATTCATCCAATCATATTAGATTTAAACTTCTAGAATAATGTACTCTTATTTTGTAGTGTATTGTGTCATTTTGTTTTGGTTGGACCTCATTCCAACTAAACTTACTCTTCATCCCTCAATGAAGTCATAATCCAATTATAATTCATAATTATATACATTTGTTTAGAATCGGAATCTTATGTAGCTCTTTACATAAATATTTTTATTTTAAACTATATGTCTCATATACATTCTCTTAGTCCTTCTAAAGCACTCTTAGAATGTTCCTATAGTCATCTGGTGGCTTAACTATGTATTCAATTGATATATTATGATATGCTCATAGCATGATCATACACCAAGTCTTATGCATAATATGACATAAATGATGGATTCATTTGCCAAGAAAATTGAATATAAATCATTTTAGCTAGTTCGAATCTATGAGCTAGGTCCTTTTGAGGCTGACTCAAAATCAGCGACATGTGACAATGTAAAGGTTCCTCTAAAGGAATCTTCTATATTGTTCTCTTTCAAGATGTTGTTATTATATGCAAAAAGGATATTAAAATTTTAACATTCATTTCATCTATCTTTATAGATTTTGCATTGCAAGAATGTATATTGTCCTTCCAAAGTCTTTCATTTTAGAAACACATTTCGAGCCAAGGTGAAAACCCTGGGCATGGTCAGAATGCAATTTCTCATGATTAAGTATGTCTCATTCATAAAAGATTAGGAATGTCACTATGTTCTCACTAGTTCTTAGTAAACACACATGTTCTATTCATTTTAATTTAAAAGCATACCTTGTGGTTTTACATTAAAATGAAGATTGTAACATTGAGATATTTTCTTTTTATCCACAAGTGGATCTTAAACTCTACCATTTTGTTAGGATAACATGGATTAAGAAAATCTCCTAGCTAATCTATATGGATATCTTCTAGTAGATGTCTATTAAGAAGAACGGTCTTTCTTGAAATCTATTCTCTATATTTCATATTAATAATATGAATTTATAGTAAACAATATCATTGTTGATCTAATCATAGCTACTTGTGAAAAATGTTTGATCATAGTCAATGTCATGAGTATGATAAAGACCATATTCAATGACATGAGTACGAGAAAATCCTTTTATAACAAGTATTGCTTTAAATGTGTATGATCATCCATGTAATGTATTCTTTCTAGAAGAATTACTTACTCTTTCTAGCCTTGCTATAGAGAGGAAGTTGAATCAAGACCATACTTTATTATCATACATGTATTACATCTCATGTTCACGACTCTAAGTCATTAATCATAGTCGATATCTGACATAGCATCTTGGTATTTGATGAATTTGCTAGAAACCATCAATAAAATCTCATCAATGAGAGATTCCACATTTCTCAAGTCATAGATGTTTTCTACCACTAATGCGAACAATTTGTGTTTGTGAATAACGATTATTCAAGTTTAACAATCCTTGTTAAAAAACTAGTACCAACTCTAACTACATCAGGTTATGGTTCTTGAGCTGCTTCAAGTTCTATGTACTTCCCACTTGCTTTGTCATTAGAAGCTTGCTTTATACTAACTCAACTATCAAGGGAATAAGAAAAATTATTCTTGGTGGGTTTGTATATAATAATCTAAGCCACAATTAGAATATTATACAAATATGTATCTAGTAGATTTTGTGTTTAAAATCTTTAGTCCAACATAGACTTTAAATCCATAAACATTTAATAAGATAGGTATGAAGGCTTTCTATACAAAATCTTATAAATAAAATGTTATATCTACTTCTTTGTTGTTATTTATACTCAAGGTACAATTGATAGTGTTATATGTTGTATCCCAAGGAAATAAAAGGAGGACGTTTCTACTGATTAGAAAGTAAATCATACCAAGAAGATTTAATTCACATTTTATTATCATTAAGGCCTTAAATGGTTCTTATTGATTTGTATCTCAACTTTATACTTGAAAACTTAAACAAAGGTTTCACAATTATGTTTTACCATGTAAAATATAAGTGAAACTACCATAGTTATTAATAAAGTTGATTTGGTATCTTATGACATTCATTAGAAAGGAAGCCATACACCATAGTGTATAGTTCCTTAATAACTTATTTTCTCTACTATTCAGTGAAAATATCATTAAGAATCTTTTATATATGAATAAGATTTACATATGTCACATAAACAACATCATTTGCCTTCAAGGATCCCTTTCTTGAAGTTAGAATATGTGAATGTCATTTATATAATAAAGATAACAATGTCAAAGATAAGTTTGATTTAAAACAAGTTTAAGTCAAAAATATTTTTCATATAGAACTTGTTATTTATAAAACATTGATATTACTTTATGATTCTTATTAAGAGATCTAGTCTCATAAAATATTTTTAATCATTTTCGAATATGATGGTGATCGTTATGAAAAATGATTTAAGAAAATAATCAATCATTCATAAATTAAACTGAGACATATATTTAGGAAAGCTAAATTCAAACATACATTGTTCCTTGATGTGCACAAATTATACCTATCTAGCTTTAAATTTATAAACCTAACTACCTATCTACTAATGCACCTATAGGTAGTGTACCTAGTTAGTATATAGTATAGTAAAATAAGTTGGGTATTGAACACACGGAACATATTTAGCTAATACTTTAACTACTAAAAATTAATCTAAAAACAAACTCTTAACTAAAAATGGATGTAATCAAGATAATAAAAAACACTTTTGTTTAGTTTTTAATACACATTTTTCCTATGGTTAGTTCTTATTTGTGGATTAATGAAGTTGGTTACCAATCTATATGTAATTAATAATTTTAGTCCAATCTACTAATATTTTAACCAGTTCACGTTCTACTATGCAATGGTCATACACAAGCAAACACATAATTGATTATTAATGATGATTGAGCTATTTAAGATATATCTAAGATAATTATCTATGTTCAATACAATTAATCAAGCACAATTATGATCATAATTATGTTCTCGAACACAATTAAAGTTGTTACCTATTTTGAAGCAATGAAGAAGAATTATTTGAGTATTATGTGATTTATGTGCAACATATGTGCTTATAATGATATAATAAAATAATAATAAAAAATATGCGTCAAAAATAAAATAATATATAGACCCGAGGTCTATGAAGAAAGTTGAATTAGTCATAACAAGGATTTCGGAGATATAAAGAACGCTGAAATCCGATTTATAACGAAGAAGTTATGACCCCTCGAAGTTTTACGACTAAACCGACACAGCGTCGCGTATCGTAAAAAGTGAATTTTTGATAAACTACTTTTTAGCCTTAGTGACCTAAATGAAAGTCGTAGTATACGTTAAACCGAGAGCGTGCATAAAAAGAACGTCCAAATCTGACTTCGTTTGAGTAAATTATGATTTTTCTAAAATTTAGCGTAGCAGTACACAACCTGAAAAATTGAATGTTAGATCGATTGATTTTTAACCGACACAATCTAAACAAGAATTGAAGATCTCATTAATAGGATCTCATCGATATAATGACAGACAAAAACGGATGTCGGATGACAAAATTATGAATTTTTAACGGAATTTAATTGTCTAAGCTTGTTAAAATATAACTTTAAAAATAAAGTCAAAATTAGCTGACGGAATCTAAACAAAAGTTGTAGATCACATCGTTACCTACACGTGGGTATAAAGAACATAAAAAACGGAGCTCGTATACGAAAGTTACGGATTTTAGAAGATAATTAATTTTTCTATTAAGTTCCGGAGGTGACACGTGGCACCATCACAACTGCACCTTCTTCCCCACGGCTTTGCACAAGATCGCGACACCTGTCACTGGAACACGCCGTGTACAACTCAAAAACACACCGTGTAGCCCAATTTCACATCCTATAAATAGATGCACAAATCACTCTATTTCTCATAGAAATTATAATCCATTATCTTTCAAACCACCCCAAACCCTCTAAGCTTTTCCTTAGCACTTCCTAGTAGGAATGGTAACGAGGCGGGGCATGGTTTCCTAAACCCGCCCTGATATCTTTCGGATATCTTATCGGGGAGCCTCATTAGGTTTCGGGTTTTGGGTATCTTATCGGGTTTACAACAATTCATAATGAAATCATTATTCCGTTTTAAGGTACCCCGATGTCCTATAAAAAATACATGTTCTAGCGTCACATTTAAATTAAAAATATGATGCATCACTTTAATAAAATACATTGGACGTTATATTAAAAATTATTTGATTTAAGTTTAGCGTATATGTCAAAACATAAAAAAATGATCATTCACACCAGATTGTTCATAACTAAAAAGATTGTCCACAATAAGTATTTGATTTTTGAACGCGTGGAATTAACATCAAAAGGTTTTGAACATTATATATATATAATCGGGGCGGGGCGGGGCGGGTCAGGGCGATGATAACCTAATCCCTGCCCCGAACCCGATAAAAAATTCGATAACGACTCGTTACCCGACCCGAAATGATCGGGTTTCGGGTTTCCCCATCGGTTTTGGGCTTTTTTTGCCATCCCTACTTCCTAGGTGTTAGAAGTGAGTCCCGGTGCGCCAGAAGGCCCGGACAAGAAGAGCTTTCAGCCCAAAAGTTTTGCGCGCGCAGAGCCTAGTTCCTCGCTAAACCCCTTTGTAAGTGAGTTATGCTTACCCCACTTTAAGTATAACTTATGTTTAAGTTCATTATCATTATTATGAACCTATAAATAAGATTTATCAGTGATTCAAAGTCGTTATACTGATTGATCTACTTACGGGGATGATGTCTAGGCTGTAATTTAGTGAGGTGTTTAAAGTGGGCTTTCCAAACAGTATACTTTGTATACTAGACGGATCCTACCTCCGATATGATCCTACCTGGTTGTTCCTTACTTGATAGATCATGAAAGCAAACTTTGAGTTAATGATGAATCAAGACTAATAATTAGTCGCAATAAATATTAGACTGAATTTAGTGATAATAATACTAGGTTTCGTCAACGGAAAAGGCAATTGTTAGAAGCGAAGCGATGCTCAAATTTCGCTCATCACTTTAACAAGTGAGTGCATAGTTACTTTCATCTTACACATAGATATGAAGTATTTAATATAAATTACATGATATATGTGCCTATTATATGTGTTCATGATATATATGATGGATGAATGATTTATACACGTTTTAATTGATTTAAACTTTATATGTATTTTATACGTATAAATATGTTGGGTAAAGATGGGTAGATGATATAGACGATGAAAGATAAAATAAAATGATGAGAGGCCTAGATGTCACAGTTGGTATCATAACATTAGTTTAAGCGAACTAGGAATTTGTAGGATTTCTAGACTTAAAATTAGAATGCTAAGTGATGATTGAGAGATGAGCGTCTGCTATATTTTAGACACGAGCACTAGCTTATTTTAGGAAAGATGCCTAAATTGCTCTTATGTGCTAAATGATTGATGTATAGCTATAAAATGCGTTATGATGCTATTATTTTCTCAGATCTATGGTCTATTGTCGACCGGATTTAGAAACTTTGTGTTTTCAGATTTCTAAACGTTTAATTACGTATTAGAACTGGCATGTAACTTTTCAGAGAGAAAAGAAGGATTTATACGTCTATCGTAAATAAAGATATAAATTCGCCTACTTTTATGTATAGATCGACATGGTGAGGACTCGAAGTGGATTAGGAAACGCTAATGGAAACCATCAGCCTGAGCCACGAGTGATTGAGCGTGCACCAGAGGTAGCACCTGCACCCGAGCCAATCACGATCACAAGAGTACAATAAATGATTCAAATGATGTTGGATCGTCAGATGAAAGAAACAAGACGTCTACTTCAATATAATAGGGATGAACCTACTGTGCTTGTTGAATAGCCAGAACTGAACATCGAAATGTCAGAGGATGAAAATTACAGTCGTACTGTGAGTCAAGTTGAAACACGATTGGTTAGAAGAAATAACAAGGATGAAGGAATTGAAAGGAACGAATGCAAGTATAAAGATTTTACGACTTGCAAACCATCAACTTTTACTAGGAAAGAAGATCCAATCGGAGTTTATGGACTGGATCTCTGAGATGGAGCTAGCTTTCATAACATGTGATTGCAAGGGCAAGCTACAAACCACTTATGTTGTGAGTCAGTTTAGGGGTTGAGCTGTTCGTTGGTGGAACACTTTGGTAAAGACCATAAGCCCCAATGAGTTACTACAACTGACATGGAAAGAATTCTTGGTACACTTTAAACGCAAGTTTTGCTCAGCCCAAAACATATTAGAGCTAGAGAACCATTTTCTGACATTGAATAAGGGCAACATGTCCATTGATGAATATACCAATGCCTTCACAGACAAGATGGAGTTTTCCTTGCACATCGTCCCTGACGAGCTAACAAAAATCGATTAGTATATGAAGGGAATACCATGCGAGTACGTTGTGCCAGTATGCCAGGCACCTACTGTTAAGGCGTCCATCTAGGCTACTAAGTCTGTTGAAGAAATGATCAAAGACAGAACCATCAACAAGGTTGAAGTTGTAGAGAAGAGGAAGTTTGAAGGATCTTCAAGTTGCAATAAGAAAAGCAAGTTCTCGAAGTCTGGTTCTAAAATTTTTTGAGGAGGAGGAGGAGGGGAAGCAAGATTGTGTGATATGTGCAAAAAGAAACACTTTGGAAAATGTAGTGAGGAGGTGACTTGTTTCAAGTGTGGAAAGACTGGGCATTACGCCAATGAGTGCACATCCAACAAGAGGGTGTGTTACGAATGTAATGAAGAAGGGCATATTTCTAAGGATTGTCCAAATAAGAAAGAGGCGGCAAGGCCTAATGTTCTGCTAAGGCCAAAGGCAAGAGCATTCCAGATGATCCTGGAAGTAGCAAGAGATGAAGCATATATTGCTTCAGGTACCTTTCTTGTAAATGAATTGCATGCCAATATATTGTTTGAATCTAGAGCAAATTACTCCTTTATATTGCATAATTTTGGTGGAAGACTAGCATTGCATGTAGATAAACTTGATAATGCTCTAGTTGTAGAAGTTGCCAATGGCAAATTCATACATGTTAGCAATTGCATTAAAAACATTGTCGTCGACTTAAGCGAGAATAAATTCTACGAGGAGTTGTTGCCCACTGAGTTGAACAGTTTTGAAATCGTACTAGGAATGGATTGGCTTAGTGCAAATGATGTCGATATACTATGTAGGAAGAAGATGGTGAGAGTAAACCCACCTGGAAAAGAGTCGTTTATGGTGTACGGGGACAAACGTAGAGTAAATTTTGGAATCATTTCCCTGATGAAAGCCAGAAAATGTTTGTCCAAAGTATGCACATCATACTTGGCATTTGTGATCGATGCAAAGAAGGAAAAGAAAGAGATGAAAAGAATACCACTGGTGTGTGACTATCAAAAAGTTTTTCCCGAAGATCTTCCTGGATTTCCCCTTGATAGACAAGTAAAGTTTCGAATAGACTTGTTGCCAAGATCGACGCCAATAGCTAAAGCATCATACCGATTAGCACCAACAGAGATGAATGAGCTTATGATGAAATTTCAGGAGTTGTTGGACAACGGTTTCATTAGACCTAGTTCATCACCTTGGGGAGCTCCGGTGTTATTCGTAAAGAAGAAGGATGAGAGCATGAGGATGTGCATAGTCTATAGAGAGCTGAACAAGGAAACGATAAAGAACCAGTATCCATTGCCAATAATTGACGACCTGTTCGATCAACTACAAGGTTCGAGCTATTTCTCAAAGTTCGATCTTAGGTCAGGATATCATCAGCTGAAGGTGAGAGAGCAGGATATTGTGAAGACCGTATTCAGAACGAGATACATACACTATGAGTTATTGGTTATGTCATTTGGACTAACCAATGCTCCAACAATATTTATGGATTTGATGAACAGGGTTTGGAAACCACTCCTTGATAAATCCGTAATAGTGTTCATAAATGACATTCTGATTTACTCAAAGAGCCAACAGGAGCATGGAAAGCATCTACAAGAAGTATTAGAAGTTTTAAAGAAGGAGAAGTTGTACGCAAAGCTCTCCAAATGTGATTTTTGGATTCGAGAAGTCCAATTCTTGGGTTATGTGGTTAACCAAGAGAGAATAATGGTTGACCCAACAAAGATTAAAGTTGTGATGAAATGGGAACGACCAAAAAGTCCCATTGAGGTTCGAAGCTTTCTGGGATTAGCTGGATATTACCGAAGGTTTATCCAAGGATTTTCTTCGATAGCTGCTCCATTGACAATTTTAACCCATAAAGGAGCGACATATACATGGAGCAAGAAACATGAAGAAGCATTCCAGAAATTAAAGAAGAAGTTGTGTGAAGCACTGATTCTTTTGTTTACCTAACGGAGTTGAAGATGTCGCAGTCTATGGCGATGCATCTGGAGTTGGGTTAGGTTGTGTTCTGACCTAGAGATAAAGTGATAGAATATGCATCTCGACAATTGAAAGAACACGAAAAGAACTACCCCACTCATGATCTGGAGTTGGCAGTGGTAGTATTCGCATTAAAGATATGGATGCATTATCTTTATGGCTCAAAGTGCAAACTCTTCACTTATCATAAAAGTCTCCAGTATCTCTTTGATCAAAAGAAATTGAATATGAGACAACGATGCTGGCTAGAATTTCTCAAGGATTATAACTGCGAGATACTTTATCACTGTGGTAAAGCAAATGTCGTAACTGATGCTCTAAGTCGAAAAGTGAACCTGGAAAGAAAGAGGCCAAGAGCGTTAAGGATAGAAGTTTTCTCAACAATTGTGGAGAGCATCAAGAAAGCTCGGTAAGAAGATTTGGAGAAAAATGACTGAAAGGAAGAATGTTTAGGCAAAACATTGGTGTTCGGTACAAACAGTCAAGGATTGAAGGTATTCCAAGATAGGATTTGGGTACCTGAGATGGGAGGCATAAAAGATCTTCTGATAGAAGAAGCTCACAATACCATGTACTTAATTCATCCTGATAACACTAAGATGTATAGGGATATGAAACCTTAGTACTGGTTGTCGAAGATGAAGCTCGATGTCGCAAAGTATGTGGCAGAATGTGTAATATATGAGAGAGTAAAAGAGCAACATTAGAAACCATATGGGAGTTTAGAACCTTTGCTTGTACCCATGGGTAAGTGGGAAGACATCACCATGTATTTTGTGACTAAACTACCCAAGACGAAAAATGGACACACCATGATTTGGGTAGTCGTGGATCGTTTCACAAAGAGTGCACACTTCATAACAGCCAATGAGAGGTCGTCTATGGATAAGCTTGCAAATGCTTACGTGAAGGAGATAGTAAGACTTCACGGTGTACCTTTAACGATTATATCAGATTATGACAGTCATTTCACATCAAGATTTTGGAAGAGTCTACAAGAGGAAATGGGTAAAAAATTGTGTTTAAGTACAATTTACCATCCGCAGACTGATGGTCAGAGTGAAAGGACGATTCAAACACTGGAAGATATGTTAAGAGCATGTACCCTAGAATTTCAAGGTAACTGGGATGAGCATTTACCCCTGGTAGAGTTTTCCTACAACAATAGTTATGTCACACCCTCGAACCAGACGGTGGAAACGTCCGGGGGCTCGTGTGACTAACAATTGAATAATCATCACAATGAATATACATGAAACATAACACATTCATCACCAACATTACATATTACAATCAACATTGTTCACATCAAGTACATTGTTAAAAATTCATAAGTTCAAATTGTTAAAAGTACGATAAGTGATGTTACATAAAACAAAACCATACAGACTTGCAAATCTTCCAGCTTAATGATTACCTGAGAATACAAGTTATTTTGAAAACGGTCAACATATATAATGTTGGTAAGTTCATAAGTATGTTTGAGTAAAAGTCTTTGTATCTTTCATAAAAACCCAGAAAATCCGATATTTTCTGTAAAATGTCTGAAAATGATGTGAAAATCAAGTATATAATCAATGTGTGAATTTCATAGTTGTGATATATATATATATATATATATATATATATATATATATATATATATATATATATATATATATATATATATGTAGTTTAGATTTCCTTGTATTGTAAGTAAGCGATTATTGAGTATTGATCTTTCCCCAGAAAATCCGATATTTATTTATTTATAATAATGTCGAGGTTCTTGTATCGAAGAGATTATCTCCAAAGTATTAATTTTTGGTATAAAATCCTAACATGAGCCGTTTTAATCATACATGGTAATGACTAGGTTGCTTGTATTGAGATTTTTCCAAATGTCGTGATTTGCTCAAGGTTTTGTCACCCTAGACTAGCCTAGTCTAGCTGTAGCGAACAGCTAAGGCGTGGAGGGTCACCCCGTATAGATCTATACATCAACTCTCGCACTCCCTCCGAGTGACTCTGCTTATAACTACAAGCTACAACAATACACTCAAGGTGCCAAGCGACATGTCTCACTAGATTCTCGACCTTTCGTACTATGTTTAATGTTTACGTGTATGTTATGCGTTATCCATCCAAGGTACATTTATAAGTATACAAAGTTCAATAGTTATGTGAAGGTATAGTTACGATTTTACTAAGCATGTGAATCTCAGTCCAAGCCCAATTAGCACGTAAATGAGTCACAAAGGCCCAAAAACATGTAAGTGGGTAATTTGGGCCCAATAGGCATGTAAATGGACCACAAAGGTCCAATAAACATGTGACCCATAACTCAGGCCCAATTTAACATGTGAATGGGCCGCGCGGCTCAATAAACATGTAATGGATGATATTGGGCTCAATTTACACCTGAATGGGCCCTTAGGGCCTATTGGCCACGTAAGATGAATATTAGGCCCAATAAAATTATTAACGATGTATTTCGTCCATTCGTATTGTTTCATTGCTTATTTTAGCTCGTGGTTTACTAACTTATTATAAAAAGTCTCTTTTTTCATAAAACAACATATTTGGCTAAAAGCCTCAAGTTTTAAATTAAGGCCCAAAACTTTGTAAAAATGACATTTTAGTCCATAGTTTGTAAAAATTCTCAATTTTGTACCAAATGTTTAGAAATTCACGGTTTTAGTCCAAAAGTATATATATTTTGACATTTAAGACCTAGTTTTGCAGAAAAGTGCATTTTCAGCCCTTTGTTTGTAAAAATTTACACTTTCAGTCCAATTTTGGAAAAAATTTCTTTTTTGGTCCAAAAGTTTGGCCCATTAAGCTCAATTTTGCATTTTTTGGGCCCTTTTAAAGGTATGTTTAACATAAAATTCTCTTTTTATACATGTAGGACCTTTTTGGTCCCTATAAAAACATAAATGTTACTTTTTGCCCTTATCTTTTGTTTTCTTGACAATTTTGACCCTTAATAAAGTTTTTGTCTTAAATTTTTGTATCTTAAACATATAACACTTTTAACTTGATAATTTGATGTATAATGTGTCTTAGTTCGTGGATCTTAACCCTATGTCACATAAGAAGTCGTGATTTAACATGTTTTTACAACATAAACTAAGAAATCACACAAGACATGCATATAACACATATATCTTTACATTTTACTTGAATTCTCCCCTAAAAATCATGTAAAAACCAAAAACAAGGGGGTATGAACTCACCTTTGCTTGATGTTTCGGATTTTGAAGAAGAAGTGGAAGAGATTTTTGGTCCTAACAACACCTTTGGTGTAGATCTCGAGCTTATGGAGGTTTTCTAAGAGTATGATCACCAAAAGTGTTTAGGAGAAGTGATCTAACATGAAAAAGGAGTTATATACTTGGATATGTAAAAACTTACCAACAAACAATGATATTCTAGTGAAAATCCTCTTGAAACACAAGCAAAATTTCGATATTTTGGAGGAAGAAGGAGAATGATTCTTGAGAGTGATAGAGAGAATCTGATGTAGTGTGTGTGTGTGTGTGTGTTTGCCTCTCAGCCGAGAGTAGAAGAAGAGAGGGGAGAGAGGTAGTGAGGTGACTTGCATGGGAATATGAGAGACCATGCCTTGATACATGGTGAGTATTATGGAGGTGGCATCTCCAAAGTCAACTCCCTCACTTCCATTTCATTTTTCATTTTTTTAATTGATGATGGGCCAAGGGTTCTTGGGATAGGAGAAAGGGTGGAGTAGTTTGGGCCTTGACTTGCCTTTACTCGAGATCATGAGGCCCAATGATTACTTTTTGGCCCAATGGTGTAGCACCCGGTTCCTGGTACGTAAATGTTATTTGAGTATTTCCTTTCTTTTAGCCTTGGACTCGGCGAGTCATAGGTCCGACTCGTCGAGTGGATGCGGGACCCGGGACAAGTTTAAGTTGGCGACTCGGTGAGTCATAGCTGTTGGATGAAACCCTAAGTTTCAGGGGTTTGTACCCTATTTAAAGGACTTATCCGCCCCAGGTCAGCCCCCATTCTCTCCCCAGAGCTCCCAACCCTCGTTTATGCTTGTTCTTTGAAGTATTGAAGCTTTGTTGTGTGCTTTTGGAAGGTTTTGAAGGAGGAAGGAAGTAGATCCAGAAGAAGGGAAGCCATCCAGGAATTATTGTGTTCTTCCAGCAGTTCCTTTGAGGTATAACCCGTTTTCCCCATGATTCTATGCTTAGTACTTCATTGAGGTCATTCTTGGACAAATCCCCAAGCTTGTATGTGCATTATATGTCGTAATAAGATGTTTGGTCTCTGGATCTAGGCAAGATTGAGCTCCAGGAGCTCAGATCTGTTAGCTTTATAGCCCCATGTTGCTTGTTCACCCTAGATCTACCCTTTTGAGACATTTTGAGCCCTAAAATCCATATTGGTGAATATCCACACGTAAAGTTGGAAACTTTACGTGTGATTCGTGTCCTAGAAGTCCAGATCTGTGAATGACATGGACTGGAATCGAGCAAATCTGTGTATTTAGTGGGTGCATGGCAACGACTCGGCGAGTCGTTCATATGACTCGGCGAGTCTGTTCGCGAGTCTCCGAGTTTGTCCCCTTTTCGTAGTGTCGAGTGAGCAGTGAGTCACGGGGTGTGACTCAGTGGGTCGGAAGCTAAACTCATCTATGGAGGTACTCGGCGAGTCAATGCCCTGACTCGGCGAGTTCAAGGCAATCTCCTTAGGTCAAGAACATACTCGGCGAGTTGTTCATACAACTCGGCGAGTCTCAGCATAAGTGTTCTTCGGATGAAGATGGACTCGGCGAGTTGTTCATACAACTCGGCGAGTCTTAGCATGAGTGTCCGTCGGATGAAGATGAACTCGACGAGTTGTTCATACAACTCGGCGAGTAGGATGAAGGACTTGAATATTGGTTAAGAAGGTGAACTCGTCGATTCGTCGCCTAACTCGACGGGTAGGATCGGGATTCAGGGCAGTCGTTTGGGTAGGGACTCGGCGAGTTGGAAAGCCAACTCGGAGAGTCGGGTCAACTGAAAGTTGACTCTGACTTTGACTTAGGGCGTGGTCAGGGGTAAAATGGTCATTTTACCCAAACGTCAGTGAGCAATGTTTGATTGAGTATGTTGTGGGAATTGCAGCCGGAGGATTTTAGGAGCAGCATCAACAGCAGTAGGCAGTCAGTTCCCGATCAGATCAGCAGCTACTTTGAGGTGAGTTACCTTCTAGTAGCGGTGGGTCTACGGCCACAATGCCGGCCCACCAGTAGGAGTTATTCGTAGATGTTTGTCTCTGTGATATTCATCTAAGTATTGACTGCGTTATGTTATGTGCTAGTATGTTATGATGCTATGTGCTAGTGACAGTAGAAGGGAGATAGTCCCCGCAGTATCCGGTCGGTAGGACCGAAGGGGAGGCCAGCACCCAGATATGCTAGGCAGTATCCGGTCGGTAGGACCGAAGGGGAGGCCAGCACCCAGAAATGCTAGGCAGTATCCGGTCGGTAGGACCGAAGGGGAGGCCAACACCCAGATATGCTAGGCAGTATCCGATCGAAAGGACCGAAGGGGAGGCCAGCACCCAGATATGCTAGGCAATGTCCGGTCGAGAGGGCCGAAGGGGAAGGTTGGGCACCCAGATATGCCTGACGATATATTTATGTTATGAGATTATTTGGTATATGGTACGGTGGGGGAACTCACTAAGCTTTGTGCTTACCGTTTTCAGTTTTGGTTTCAGGTACCTCCTCAGCTAGGGGAAAGGAGCCGGCGCGGTAGCAGCATCTCACACACACACTCTCTGGTTTCCCCATTTACGAGATTCTCTGGGATTTATACTCTGATAATTTGATTGGTTGTATGATTTGACTTTTAGACACGGTTACGTTGTATCACAGTTTGATCAAACAATGTTTTAATTATTAATGTCTCCTAAAGTAATGTTTTAAAACAAAATTTTTGGTCGTGAAAATTGGGTTGTTACAAATGGGCTCATTAGATAGCTCACGGCCCATTTTGAAAGAAAAAGGGAGTTTATGGCCCATTAGGGCAAATTAATTCATTAATGGCCCAATAAGGCTCATTAAGGGTAAATGAATTTATTTTGGACCCACAATGGCCCAAAATGCTAAGTTTTATGGAAGTGGGTCCAATTAGACTCCAAATAGGGTTTCCAAGCTCAAAATGGTTGAATTGGATGCTTATTGGTCAATTAGGCCCAATAAGGAAATCCTAGTCCAATATGGACTTAAACCATGGTTCTTAGGGCTTCAGACTCTTTGATGAACATAAATGGTGAATCTAAATTAGCATTGAGTGATATTTACTTAGAGTATATGATTTACAATAGTTGAATGGTTACACAGGAACATAATTTCCTAGCTAAAATGCTAGTTGTGACAAGTTAGCATTCGAGCATTAAGATGACACCTTATCAAGCCTTGTATGAACAAAAGTTTCGTACGCCGTCTTGTTGGCTTGAGGCTGGAGAAAAACAGTTTATGGGTTCCGAAATAGTCCATTAGACTGCTGAGAAGTTAATAGTGATTAGAGAAAAGATGTTGGCAACTCAGGATCGCCAAAAGAGCTACACTGACAAGAAGCGACGATCAGTGGCATTGGAAGTTAGAGATTCGGTATTGCTCAAAGTCTCTCCGTGGAAGGGACTTATAAGATTTGGAAAGAGAGGAAAGTTGTGTCCAAGATTTATTGGACCATTCAAAGTTCTTCTGAGGATTGGGAACCAAGCTTCCAAAATGGAATTGACGGAAGAACTAGATGGTATTCATAACCCTTTCCATGTGTCTTATTTGAGGAAGTCCACAGGAGAATTTCCTGATATAATTCCACTTTCGGAATTAAGGATTGATGAAGATAAGAGGTTAATCAAAGAGCCTGAAGCAATTGTTGACCGTAAGACAAAGAAGTTGCGACGCAAGATGATTGAACTAGTGCTTGTGCGATGGAAACATACGAATGGGCCAAACCTCACCTGGGAAACAGAGAGTGACATGATGAGTCGCTATCCAATTCTGTTTGATGATGCATGATTCCGGGACGAAATCATCCTAAGCAGGATAAAACTGTAACACATGCGTTTCTGGCTAAGCATTAGTATAATGATGTAATAGTTAGGGCCAACAATTGTAACCTATTTTGAAGCAATGAAGAAGAATTGTTTGAGTATTATGTGATTTATGTGCAACATATGTGCTTATAATGATATAATTAAATAATAATAAAATATATGTCAAAAATAAAATAATAGATAGACCTGATGTCTAATAGAAAAGTTGAACTATTCATAACAAGGATTCCGGAGATATAAAGAACGTTGAAATCCGACTTATAACGAAAAAGTTATGACCCATCAAAGTTTTATAACTAAACTGGCACGACGCCACGTATCGTAAAAAGTGAATTTTTGACAAACTATTTTTTATCCTTAACGACCTAAACGATAGTCGTAGTATACGTTAAACCTAGAGCGTTCATAAAACGAACATCCAAATCTGACTTCGTTTGAGGAAGTTATGATTTTTCTAAGATTTAGCGTAGCAGTACACAACCCGAAAATAGAATTTTAGATCGATCTATTTTTAGCCAACACAATCTAAATGAGAATTGAAGATTTCGTTAATAGGAGCTCATCGATATAAAGACAATTGAAAACGGATGTCGGATGACAAAGTTATGACTTTTTAACGGACTTTAACTGTGTAAGTCGGTTAAAATATAACTTCAAAAATAAAGTCAAAATTAGCAGATAGAGTCTAAATGAAAGTTGTAGATCACGTCGTTACCTATGTGTGGGTATAAAGAACATAAAAAACGGAGCTCGTATGCGAAAGTTACGGATTTTAGAAGATAATTAATTTTTCTAGTAAGTTCTGGAGGTGACTCGTGGCACCATCACAGCCGCACCTTCTTCCCCAAGGCTTGGCATGTGACATCCCCAAATTTCACGGCCAGAAAAGACCGGTTTGTTTATGCTTTATTTTAAAATCAGAGTAATCGTTTAAAGAAAACGGTTGTGGAATTTGTTCCCAAAACAAGATATGATAAAAACTTATCAAAACATTTCTTAAAGAGAATGTATTTTCATTAAATAATAAAACCTCGGGATGTCATGTTCCGATACAGAAACAGAAGCATAAACAGAACATACATTCATTTACTCTAGTGATTTACATCTCCTTTAATCTCTCAGTGCAAAGCAGCTTCGTATCGATACCTGTGATACAATTAAAATGAGTGGGTCAGGCTTGGGAGCCTGGTGAGCATATAGGGTTTTCAACCCACAATAATATAATTATTATATTTAATTATCAAATAATCAATCCAATTACCCACCCCCTTTATCTCCATTTATTTCTTAAATATTTATCCTAAGAACCGATTACCCTTCTCCCATTCATTCCTAAGGATTGCCCTAAGGAATTGGCACAAAGTCTAGTGCTGCCATGGTTCTTAGATCACCTCTGGTGAACACGCAATTCACAATAATTTAATGGACACCTAGTTTAAGAACACCTAAAGAACATTTAGTTCCAATATTACCCAATGAACCTAATTATCTAAGGAACATAGAGTATGAAAGCTCTTAAATCAAACAACGTGACAATAAAGTATATCTCAATCCTGCAAAACCACTGATATTATGAACACATATTATATTTCTAAAACAACATATCCCATCTCGTCGATCCCCACATACTGACCCTATACA
Source organism: Lactuca serriola (assembly GCF_051521515.1). Taxonomy (NCBI): domain Eukaryota; kingdom Viridiplantae; phylum Streptophyta; class Magnoliopsida; order Asterales; family Asteraceae; genus Lactuca; species Lactuca serriola. The sequence goes on along the minus strand of NC_136409.1, from coordinate 186,263,358 downwards.
ATGATCTTACGAGATCTAGCCTAAGGATTCGATATGAATAACAACTGACGAAGCTGCTTCGGAAATTCCCTGGCAGCAAACGAGGATCAATAAAGACATCAAATGAGGGGAATGGAACAAGTTTCACCACGAACCTTCGTTCGTAAAAGAAAGAACCACAAGACATTTTAAGTCAGGGGTAGTTATCTAGATAACAATGCCTAGGCGTGATCCGACTATCATGAGGTATTATACCCCCAGACTCTACCTATCCTAACAATATAACACCAGACATACCTAGCAGTGGTCTATTACCAACGCACTTTATTAGGTAGTCTACGAAGTTCCCTTAATTACTTCGTGAAAGAAAACGCTGACATATGAAGCTCAGTCGATCACTTCATAAAAGAAACGCTGACTCCAAAGCTCTCTCAAAATAAAAGTATGGGGAAATACTAATAGAGTATTCCCGTACGCTCTCGTATCCGACACACAAAATTGTCGAAAGACTTTGTACAAGATAGTACTTCTTGCACATTATAGTACTCTGGTATGCGAAAGAATCGTACCTGAGAACATAATAGTACCTTGGCACAAGCAGCACCCAAGACACAGAGCTTTGAAAAATACTTCGTACATAAAATGTGCTTCTGTACGTAGGACGTACTCCACCGATCATCAATCTCACCCCACACGTACTCTTAATAAGAGACTACCCAAATCCCAATCCTAATTGAACTAAACATCCCATTTAAGTCTTAACCCATCACTAGGCAAACCTACAATGTTTATAATCAATTTTTGATACTATCTCCGTTTAGAAAACGCTAACTAGTGTATACTTAACACAAGGTTTTTAAGTAATAGTATCATATATACACATCTTAACACATATTGAACCATATCTGATTCGCACGTTGTATATTATCAAATATATCTAACACGTATTTCGGACAATGACAAATACTTCACATACATATGTATATTTCATATTATAATCAATACTCGTATTTAAAATCACGATTCCTAAAAGGGAATATACACATGATACCTTATCGAATGAATACGTAGTTCTAAAATACATAATCCGTACTCCCAGATCTTAAATTTTCCTCATTATCTAATCCATATTCCTGGACCTAAAACTAACCTCTTGATCTGATCCATACCCTTGGATCTAAAACTAACCTCCTGCTCTGATCCATACTCTCGGATCTAAAACTAGTTTATCTCTTTATCCTTTTATCTCCTGGTCCAACCCACCTTTTATCACCTACCAACAACCTCATCTACTCATGTTCTACCCAACATATTTTTAGATACAAAATACATATATAGTTTAACTCATTAAAACTTATATAATTCATCCATTCCACAATTATCTCAAATAAACAACAATATATTATACACATAGCACGTATTTCATAGCAAATACTTAATATTTATGTGTTAGAAGAAAGTGACCACACACTCACTTGATCAGAAGATGATCGGGCAGCACTACGGCTTGTAGAAGTAGTATCCTTCGGTGAAACTGTGATCTCTTCACACACCGGGCTTCTCGCGGGTAGAGCTTCGGCTCGGAAACTCTTTTCTTCTCGGGATCTTCGGTGCTTCAGGACTTGCTTCGGGTCTCGGGGTTGATACCGGGGCTACGGGATATTTATTGCACGTAAATCGAGGTAAAACGGGAGAGAGAGAGAAGAGAAAATAGCAACCCTAAACGGCTGGCCCTTCAAATCTATTTATAGGGCAAAATTGGCCCTTGCCACGTCGTGGCAACCTTTTTCCACGTCGTGGGCTTGGTCGTCACTGCATGCGTCATCGCAAGTTGCATCTGGGGGACTCCCAGAGGTGTCAGAGGACTTGCCACGTCGTGGCACTACTTGCCACGTCGTGGTCTCTGACAGTTTTGGGGTTTTGCGCCCCGAACTTCAGAAATTCATAACTTTCGCATACGAACTCCGTTTTCGACGTTCTTTATATCGACGTGAAGGTGAGATTATGATATACAACTATCGTTTAGATTCCATTAGATAATTTTGACTTTATTTTTAATATATTATAAATATATTACTTATATATTATCTTTAGTAGGCCGGGATAGGAAAACTCCGTTCGAAATTCATAACTCCTTCATCTGAACTCCGTTTTCGTCCGTCTTTCCGTCGTTGCACTACTATCGATGAGATCTTCAATTCTCATTTAGAACACTAAGGATATATATCTATCTACCTTAAATTCACTATTTACGTCGCGCTGGGTCTTGCCGGTTCTGTCGCGAAACTTCGACAGGTCATAACTTCTTTGTTATAACTCGGATTTTGGCGTTCTTTATACGCACGAAAACCTTGTGACATATACTACAACTTGGTTAAGATTAATCCTTCTAAATAATCTTCCATCAAAAAGTCATTTTTGATGCTTATCGTCTCTAAATTGACTAGCCCGGATCTACGGGCGTTACATGGCACGAGATAGCGACTCCTAGCACTGGAACACGCCGAGTACAACTCAAAAACACGTCGTGTAGCTCAATTTCACAGCCTATAAATAGAGGTGCAAATCATTCCATTTCTCACACCATTCTAATTCGTTCTCTCTCAAACCTCCCTAAACTGTCTAAGCTTTTCCCTAGCACTTCCTAGGTGTTAGAAGCGAGTCCCAGAGAGCCATAAGGCCCCAAGAAGAAGAGATTTTGGCTCAGAAGTTATGCCCGCTCAGAGCCCGGTTCCTCGCTAAACCCCCTTGTAAGTGAGTTATGCTTACCATACTTTAAGTATAACTTATGTTTAAGTCCATCATCTTTATTTTGAACCTATAAACAAGATTTATCATTGATTCAAAGTCATTATTCTAATTGATCTACTTATGGGGATGATGTCTAGGTTGTGATTTAGTGAGGTGTTTAAAGTGGGCTTTCCAAACAATATACTTCGTATACCAAACGGACCTTACCTACAATATGATCCTACCCATTGTTCCTTACTTGATAGAGCACATGTGTGGTGATCAGATGAGAGATCTATGTATTATAGGTCATTAAAATAATAGATGTTTGTAAGGCCTGTACTATTTATGTTTATGCTTATGCACTGTATTGACGATGACATTCCAACGTTTTTAATATAATGAAAATACATTTCCTTGGAAATGCCTTGATAATATACTTATAATATTTTTGGGAACAAATTCCGCAATATTATTCTTAAAAAGGATACTCTGATTTTATATAAAGCATAAACAAATCGGTCTTTTCTGGCCGTGAAATTGGGGATGTCACATGTGGTCTCACTAAATTACTAGGTAACAAGTTCATGTAATTTAATGGTCACTAAACTAAACTTAACTTGAATCAAAGCAACAAAGATGCAAACTTTAACATGTTAGTTAATGTTAATCAAACACATGCATAAACCAAATTCATATAATCCATAAAGAAAGAAACTAACTCATAGTTTTAGGCTTCATCTAACTAAACGAAATTCTACTAAATTAGCTACTCATGGCAATAATCAAACACAAAAACTCAATAGGAATAAAGCTAAACATGATCAAACGGAATGAATTGATGATGTTTTCTTCTAGATCTTTTCAACTCTTGAGCTCTAATCATTTCCTCCTCTTCTAAGGGTTTTCCAGAGGGTTTTGGCCGTAATACTTCTCCAAAAAGTCACCTCCAAGTCTCCCAATTTGTCCTAATGTTCAGATATATATACTTGCCTAAAATCTGGCCACCATGTCGTGGTCCTCGATTTTATCCCGTATTCTCCAAGTCAGCGTCAAGAATCGCGAAGATTCCATTCACAACGTCGTGGTGAGATCACCACGTCGTGGTTATCGAGAATCAACATTTTCTCAAAACATGAAAGTTGTCCGAAATGAGTCATGAGATATGGCCAAAATATTGACAGGTGGTCAAGGTGTCTAACAACATTCTTTTTGTGTCTTCGACTTGCCTAAGCTCTCATTTTCCTGCTTCCAACTTCCATATTGCTTTTGAGCATGTCTTTTACGCTACATAACAACAAATAATAGATTAAATACCTTTTGTTCTATAATAAGCATAATTATAGCTAAAAGTATTAAGATATGATGTAAAATATATATAGATATGCACATATCATTCCAAAACAAACATTTTTTTATATTACAAGTACATTATGTTCCAAGCATAATAAACTAGACTCCGAGAGTGTAGTTCCAACTTGATTGTGCTCAGTTAGTTACTCTTTTATAAATATCTACAAGCCATTTACAAATATTAGATTAACATTTAAGTACCAAGTACCTAAGTGTTATATGAAAAGCATGAGTTCTATCTAGTAGATACCTAAAGTACTAGTGTCTTCTAGACTTTCTTTCCAGATAAGACGGGCAAATCCTCTTTAGTGTCCAGTTTCTCCACAAAAGAAATATGATCCATCTATGTGGGCCTTATTGGATTTCTTGGGTTTAAAGGTGTTCAATCCATAAAACATGGTCCTCCTAGATCACACAAGGTGACTCTTTTGGGCTTTGAACTATTCCTAGTTTGATGTTAGAAACATCTTTAGCATCACAATGATGCCTTTACTAGGTATCATGTTCAGGCTTACTGCTCAAAGCAAATAGTTTTAGGACTTGGACCTTTAAGTGTATACAATTTCATATCTCTCACGAGATTGTCTCTTAAGACATAAACCCATTCATTGAAGTTGTATCTAGTAAATGTTATTGTTTCGCTAAGTCATTAAAGAAAATAACAATTTCATGGTAATGAGAATGAATTATTTAACTACAAATTTTTAACAATATTCATTTACTATTTTCACTATTTTAAATTCTTTAATAATTAATACCCTTTTAGTTTCCAAAACATTAATTATAAAAAGTCTAGGATCCAAATTGCAACACAAATAAATGGTTAGGTATCCTTATCCCATCTATTTGAATTCAACCCGGTAGATATCGATTATCAATTATATATCACTATATAATTCATAGATATATGGGATCGTTGATAAAGAATTTAGTTAGACATGTTTGATCCCATCTATGCCTCATAACTCTCTTGCTTAGGTATCCTTTATCACAAATGATTTCCGATCAAATCATCCAATTTGAAAAACTTGTGTAATCGGCTTATAACTTGGTTATAGAAATCTCAAAGACATCCCACTACTGCATACAAGAGATGTGTGAGTGCTCTTCAAAAAGGATTGCATAGATTTGAGGTTTGTAAAAGGGTCTTTTATATGTTTTATAATTCTAGCTTTAAAAACATATGATGTCATGGTTATTACATGCATATAATAAACCATGGTACCAATTTTCAAAAGAAAATCACTTTTAAAGGTTCTATATAAAAAGTTGGTTTTTATATAATTTAACGCGATTCAATTTTAATAATTGTAACATCCCGACTCCCACATATGAAATTTTAAGGATTTTTGCACATCACATAAGATCTACTCGACGAGTTGGAGGCCCCAACTCGTCGTGTAGAAACTAATAAAGCCGCATGGATTATGGAACCTACTCGACGAGTTGGAGGAACCCTACTCGACAAGTTGAGGCTATGCATGAAAATCCTAATTTTTAGAGTGTGCAAGCCTAAAAAGTGTTTGTTGGTGCATTTTTTGAAGAAGCTTGAAGAGACTAGTGCATAGCCGAAGGAGGAGGCTGTAGATCCGACATCTACACTGTAGTAGAAACCATTTGGAGGTAAAAAAAATATTTACCTTGGTTTTCCATTTCTTATATCTTCTCCTATGGAGGCTTAGTGCATTTTAACCCATTTTGGAACCATTTTCGGAGTTGAGCATGATTTGAAGTCATGAATTCAGATCTGGACACCTTTAGGCCTCCTTGGGCCTAAATATTCAAGCTTTATCAAGCTTTGGCCGTCCTCTATGCCCTAAACCTCTTGTTAAGTTTAGTTTTAGTGTTTTATCCTCTTGAGGCCTTGCATGCACATAAAGTTAGCAACTTTACATGGTATTTCAGTCCTAAGGGACTAGCTCTGTAGTTTGGGGCTTTGGATTCGATTGGAAAGGACTGAATATGTAAAGGCTGAAAGAGCTCGACGAGTTGTTTAGCCAACTCGATGAGTTGAGTCGGGTTTTTCCGCTTTCTGGATTCTGGATAAACTCGACGGGTTGATGACATAACTCGATGAGTTAGTTAGGGTTTTTCCCGGTTTTCTAAGTTCTGAAGGAACTCGACGAGTTACTAGCTGCACTTAACGAGTTGGGTCAACATGGACTGTTGACCTTGACTGTTGACTTTGCCTTTGACCAGGGTTGACCAAGTTTGACTTCTGAGGGTATTTTGGTAATTTGGGTCTTTATGGAATTGCTCCTATGGTGGTTGTAGGTGTTTGAGTTTGGAGCCGTAATTTGAGAGCTTCATCTTTTCAGTTTAGTTCGACGTTGTGAGATGAGTTTTTCTCACTATACATACACGGTCGAAGGCACCAAGGCCGAACCTTTTTGGATTGTATTTTGGTTATAGGATGATGCTATGTTTAATGATCTATTAGATCTGTATCTTGGTTATAGGATGATGCTATGTTTAGTGATCTGTTAGATCGGTATCCTGGTATATAGGATGATGTTATGATTAAGGATCTGTAGATCTATATGATTGTCTGTACATGCTAGCTAGCGTATTATATTTATGTATTGATTGTGTGATTGCGGGTGGGTTGAGGCGGTTTTGCTTTGTGCTATACGCCAACAGACACAGAGTGGCTCGGATAGACTGAATGCCCATCAGGGCGTACCAGTCAGGCCGAAGGCCCGGAGAATGGTCCAGACAAGCTGAAGGCCCAGTAAGGCGGACCAGACATACTGAAGGTTCTGAGACTCTATATGCATGTTGTTTGTTATGTTATTGTTTTGGTTTATATGGCATTGGTATTTTGGGGGGGGGGGGGACTCACTAAGTTTCAGGCTTACAGTTGTTGATTTTATTTCAAGTACTTCGGATGATCGCGGGAAGACGAAATCTTGATCGTGCACCTCCTCAGATTTTATGATTTTGATTTCTGGGATACTCTTATATGAAACTAGTTTGAAAACATTTTGTAATAAATAATGGTTTTTGGATGTTTGAAAAGTTTTAAATTTTTACGAATTTTATGGATGTTACAATAACCGGTGTTAAGCTTGAGTGCATTTGAACCTTTTCTATCTTTAATAAAACTTCCTTTTATTACTTATATATTTGGAGTTTGTATAAGTTATAAAAATCACAATTTTAAAACTTATATTTGAATATTTCAAAATTTGACGTTATTAACGTTTTACAAATCGAATTTTATTTTAATCCAATAACTTGTTACATCTTATGTCTACATTATAAATTTTGAAAACCAAACTCCATGTGGTGTTTATTTTGTCCATAAATTATTTTAGCATGTGAAAAACTAATTTATCAACCACACATAATAATTTCATAAAATAAACAACACAAACATGCATAAAATTATATGTACATAAACATAACCAACTAATGATATTTTTTGTGAGCCAACACAAAAAATGTCAAGCACATTCATAAAGGGACATTTTAAGGGACCAAAAATCATCTTGTAATGTTGTTGTAGAAGCTCTCGCTTGAGTAAACATCATTTTCTTGCAAACGATTGAAAAAACTTCTTGAAAGCAATATTTCAGCAATCATCACTAAAAGTCCAACAACCATTTGTAAACAACACTAGTGACATTTTTCTGAACTGTTACTAACTTTCAGCATGTTGTTAAACTCGAAAATTGTTTTTTGGTCTTTAGGAAAGGGCTTCAACTTCATTTCTTGTTACATTTTTGTATAAATAAACTATTTCTAACAACTGATCTATTACTTACAAAAACAAAACCAAGAAAACTAATCTATTTAATTTATTACATACCATATGTATAAATAAATTATTACAACCATTTTTATATAACAACCAACACAAGTTTATGCACATCATACATATCAACATACATATTAAACAACCTTTATTTTTCTAAGACAACTTTAAATGACAAAAGATGCATGAAAACTTTTGTCACATAAAATAACAATTATAAAGTTGTCATAGAAAATATTCATGAACTTATTTTTATACAAAACCAAGTTATCCATATTATCCAAAAGCTAAGATTTCCAAAAATAAAAAATCTAACCAAACTTTCTAGGTGACTCTTGATACTAATTGTTGGATTTTTATTCAAAAACTAGTTTAAAAAACATAATATTTAGCGGCGGAAGACTTGATCATTTTTTAATAACATATACAAGTTAAATCCACCAAAGATCATATTACAAAGTTTGGAAAGAAAACAAACACAACCAAAGAAGAAGAACAAATAACAACTTTTGTAGTTCTTTGGATCCTTTTGGGAGGCT
>NC_136409.1:186195000-186250000 GCF_051521515.1 Lactuca serriola | reverse complement strand
TTTATATTTTTAATAATAATAATAATAATAAGGGTTTTGTTTGTAGAAAAGTCTTAATATTTTTGTTTACAAAAAAATCATGATATTTTTTGTTTACAAAAAAATCATGATATTTTTTGTTTACAGAAAAGTCCCAATATTTTGGATTAGTTTACGAAATAGTCCTAAATTAATTTGGTACCGGTTTCAACCGGTCAAAAATGGTCAAACTGCAAATTTTTACCGGTTTTTGGGACTTTTTCATTCAAAAAAAAATCTTAGGACTAAAGTGTAACTTTTCCGTAAATATTGGGAATTTTTTGAAGATTTCCCTATATATGAGGGTTCAATTGAGAATAAAAAGGTTGAGAATGGAGGAATCATTTTCAACCAATCATTTAATTAGCATCTTAACATAAAATACATGGTGACATACTTGTAAATATGATATAATATCATTCAATCACAGAGACATAGCTGTGGATAATTAGATAACAATTTAAATTCAATCGATCGTTCATCATCGAAATTTCTTCTCCAACCTTCAATGATCATCCATATTTCTTCAATTAAAACCTTGATCAACATCATCCAGTGTTAATCAATGATCGATGTTCGTCAATAACACGTTTATCAACACCATTCAACAGCAGACAACAAAAATTTATTTTTGGTTCTTTCAATCTAACATTCAATTCTGCTTGAATACAAGCATATATTCAACATCTATGATTAGTTATACTCCCATCCTCATTAGATCAACATCATCGATAATCAACAACAGTTCCACTTCATATCATTCATTCAACATCGATCATCAAACGAAACTTCGAAATTAAGGTTAGAAAAACATCAAATCATTTTTTTTTGAAAAATTTCATATAATTCTCTATCAATCTATTATTTTGTAAGTTTTAAATAGTCAAAGTATCATATTTTTAGCACTTTTAAAAAAGCTAACTTGCATGTACTCTAAGTGTTTGATGAAATGCATAAACTAAATTACCACGTTATATTCACATATGAATATGTTTTCGCACCTGAATCAATATATGATTACTAAAACACAAAACAAATGCGCAAGTCTATATGTTATTCATATGTGAATAACATATAAAACTTATATATATATATATATATATATATATATATATATATATATATATATATACACACACACACATTTGTGAATACACATTGTAATATTCATATGTGAAGATATTGTGTAATATTCATATATGAATATACCATCTAATATTCATAAGTGAATATGTCATTTAATATTTACAAGTGAATATAATATGTAATATTTACATGTGATATACCATATAATACTATGTAATATTCACATATAAAGATACCATCTAATATTCATAAGTGAATATACCATCTAATATTCACAAGTGAATATTCTATGTAATATTCACAAATGAATGCATTGTCTAATATTTAAATATAAATATATTGTATTATATTCACAACTGTATATACTATATAATATTCATATGTGAATATACTGTGTAAATCGCTATTATTATGAACTAACAATATATTTTTAACATTTTTGATGTGTATTCACATGTTTTTTTAGGTATCGTTATAACTCAATAAATAAATAACATTTCAATCAATGGTTGGTACATATCTCGGTGACTGACGATTGGTTAACGTAATTAAGAAGATATTGTTGATGAAGACAATATATTTTTATATTCGTGTGCAAATGTTATACAATTTAATATATTCTTCATTTAATCGCGTTAAATTCAAATGTGAATGATATTTATTAACCAATACACTGTTATTTGTCTTAGTATAATGTTGCATTACATGTAAAATAATATTGTTACAATATACAATAAAACTATTCACAAACCAAATCTTATAGTGTATTATTTATTTTTATATATAAAGGTTGTATGCACAAAAAAAAAAATCAATATGTATAGTTTATTCACATAAATAAAAATAACAAATTATAATTATATATTTTACTAGTGAGATTGAAGTTAGTAACATCATCGGTAAATATATCGTAATAATTTCTAAACTTTATTCATATATGAATAAATAACGTGTCATGATTATGTCATCACTAGTAGGAATAGAAATTTAGTGAAATCATAAAAAAAAATTTGCCGCAATGAACTTTAGTCTCGGAATTGGACAAACTTCACATATTTGATGTAAAATGGTGTGATTTACAAAACTCAACGCTTCGCCGTGACGGACGGTGTTTTTGGGCCATTTGGGACTGTTTAGGGCCTCAAAATGACGTTCTTCTATTTTTATAATTTTCCAAAAAAATAAAAGTTGTCATTTATTTACAAATGAATATAACATTAATAAAAGAAATATGCATATTTGATTATTTTATTAACCTAAAAGATTAGTTGTATGTGAATAAATATATATTCATTATCATATACTTTTTTTTATCTTTAATTTTATATATTTTGTAGTTCTCGGTTTTATTAACAGTTTTATTCATTTGTGAGTAATACATATATTCACATGTGGATATAATTCTTATATGTTCACATGTGGATATAATTCTTATATGTTATTTACATATGAATTACAAACTTGCTTAGGATCTCAAAACGACGTATTTTTTTCCGAAAAAATACGTTATCATTTATAAATATTACATGTATTCATTTGTGAATATTACATGTATTCGTATGTGAAAATAATTTTTATATGTTATTCACATATGAATTCCATAGTTGCTTTATGTTTTTAAAAGACATACATTCATTCTTGTGTAAAGACATATTCATTTTTAAAATACGTTCGATTGCTATCTGTTGTTTGATATTGGTGAATGTTTGATTGATGAAGTTTCAATGACCGGTGATTGTTGAATGATGTGGCATCGATAAATATGGATTATGTTTAACGATTTTACTTGACATCAACGAAACTGGACAAGATTAAATCACGACTTACACTCAATAGTACGAAAAAATATTTTTGATGATGAATCACAACATTACGATGAAATAACAAAGAATTTTGATGAAGAATTGATATTCTTATGAAGCGTCGATGTTTTTTTTATGATGAACATGTGACGTTGATGTTTTTTTATGAAGAATAAACGACGTTGATGAAGAACAGATGATGTTGATGGAGAACATATGATGTTGATGAAGAACAAATGAATGATCCAGATGAATGAATAAGAGATGCTGTTGATGAAGAACAGATGAACGATTCAGAAGAACAACGTATCCTTAATGACTTAATATAAATATGTTTTGCATATATAAAAATGATTGGTTAAGAATGATTCTTCCATTCTTAATTTTTTTTCTCAACTGAACTTACCTCTTTCTTTCTCTCTCTCTCTCTCTCTTTCTCTCTCTCTCTCTCTCTCTCTCTCTCTCTCTCTCTCTATATATATATATATATATATATATATATATATATATATATATATATATATATATATATATATATCAATGCTCTTAAAATTAAATAAATTATTTAGTAAATATTCTTCAAATTAAATAACAGAATTATGTAATGAAAATTGGAATTTAATAAATGCTTTTAATGATTTTTATATTGCAATTTATATAACAATATTTTATTTTAAAGTTCTAACCATCCCAATTTCAACTATATTGTTGCAAATTTACTAATGATTACCAACATTCATATATCCAAGTCTCCAACTAAACAAATAATAGATTTATTCTTAAATTACTTTTTTATATTTTATAAATAAAAATAGAAATATTTTATGTATATTACAGCATTAGGTTTAAACCCGTAAAAATTATAGACGGGAGATTTAAGTTTTTACATACAGGTCAATTTAACAGGAAAAAAAGACACAACGACGGTTGAGATTAATCTTAGGCAACAATTTTTAAAACATGCTCAAATTACATAAATGAAAAACAAGGTTACACTACACAACAATACTTTCCTCTTGCTTGGTAAATCAGATTATTCCAAAATAATTAAATAAAAATACTTTAAAATTTCCAAAGCAAAATTTGTAATCATTAAAAAGGAAGTTAATATTTATTGAATTCATCTTTGTGTTCAAATACACGCATGTCTGCAATTACCATGATATTAAGATGCTAATCATTCGCACCTTGACACAAACCATAGTTATAACCTCTTTAGGAAGTGTGGAGCATAAATCAATGTATAGATGACAACACAACTTTAATTTTGGAGTGATGTCTTGTTTGATAGTTATTGTCTGGAAAAGTTTTGTTTGAGAAAGTTTTCTGATTGAAAAAAAAACCATGATTTTTTATTGTATATTTGACTGACTGTGTTGAATGATGAAAATGACCATATTATCTTGATGTTCTATACGATGATGAATAAAGTTATTGAATAATTATAAAAACATATAAATTATCATACAAAATCAAATTAAACAATACATTTTTTTAGCATGTATCTTCTTTTTTATTCAAATCAAGATTACTGATAAAAAACGAAAAAATAAGAAAGTTCTACAACTAAAATAAAACATAAAAAAAGTTCTACAACTAAAATACAACATAAAGAAAAGGAAAAAAAAGCAGATGAAATTCGTTTTTTGTTATGGCACAATTGTCCAAAGTTTCATTCAACTCAGAAAAAACATGGTTTTAGGATTTTCTAGAAAATACTTATGTTACCAGTAAAGACCTTATTTTTTGTAAATCAAACTGTCTTTCCGGCCAGTTCAACTAGAAAGATCTGTTTGGATCTGAAAATATATCATCAAACGGGCTTGAAACTTTTTGTCAAAGATCAAATTCGATAAGAAACCTAAAATAATAACCAAATTTGAAAATGATTAAATTTTGGAGTAAACGGTAAATATCAAAAATCATATGGTACATTTTGTAATTTAATCACGATGAATTTATGGGTAGTAAGAGTGCTATTCAAACTGATCTATGTTTGACCCAACTTAAAAATAAGCATGACAATGAATTGAACTACATTGTGATTAGTACATTAGCTAAGAATTAAGCCATATTATAATCAAGCACTTAAACCATCACTTGTTAAATAACAATTTTTGCTTACATCTTAAAAAAATAGTAAATAAGATTAATATGATTTCTTTAAAAGTATATTTTTATCAAAAAAATAGAACTTCAAAAAATAATGTCTAATATTAGAAATAAAATTGATAACTTTTATAAGTTTGAAAACAAAAATGATAATTTTGGAAATAAAGATAATTTCTAATTTGGAAGTTAATTTTGGAAATACAAAGTCTAATTTTCGAAATAAAAATGATACCTTTTTATAAGGTTATATTTTCGATTTTTTTTTAAATAAAGGCATTTGACGATGACCGTGATTATTAATTTATTTGTAACGGCGTAAATAATATTTTATTTTAGGGAATTGATTTGTATATAATAATTTTTCTAACACAATAATTTACAGTTGCTTCCCTGCACGGGGGGGGGGGGGGGGGGGGGGGGGGGGGATTGATGTGATCGTAAGGGGCCTCCAATCATAAAGATGAATTCTGAGGGCGAATATATAATTATAGTATTGGTTTTTTGCATAACATTATTTAATATGTATTACTATTAAAAATAGTTATGATAAGTAATCATACATAATATAACATTTGAAGTAATCTTAACTATAAAATACTAACAAAAAATCAAAATGTTATTACAAATTCTAGGGTTATCAACAATTTAAGGAGTTTTAAAGTATCTACATCAAAGAAAATACAAATTTTGTTCTTAACAATAATATCTAGCAAAGTTTTTAAATTATAAAAAAAAAAAAAAAAAAAAAAAAAAAAAAAAAAAAAAAAAACTCACTAGATAGTAAGAAGACATCTAATAAGATCAAAAGTTCAAACCTAAGAAACCTTAAATGCCAAAGTCAAATTGTATAACATCATATAAACTTGATATATTTGACTTTATCATTGGTACGGTTATATAGTTTCATATATTGACTAATATAAATAACATGAACATACTACTACATTATAAAACATGAAACCATATGTATTGATGAAACAATAAGAAGTGTGTGAGCACTTATTTGCTTTTTTAAGACAACCAATAACATGGATTAAAGAATACTTTAAATTTTGATAGAGCTATTGCTTCTGATATATAATTAATATGGTGTTCGATAGACAAATAATAAAATAAGAATTATAAAAAAAAAGCATTTTAATGAGAATGAAAGTAGAGTCATCTTAGCACATGAACATTCACTTCGATAATGATTCACAATAGAGATGTTGAAGTCACGGAATACTAATGAACTAAAGCAAGTTAAAAAAATCTTGAAAAGAGGTTACAAATGGTCATATCTCATACATTGATCATATGATGATTTATTCATCAATCTGAAATTGTTACAGAAAAATTACAAATTGTACGTAATATACAAAATTTATTATAAATTATAAACACTTATCCAATTTCTTATCTAGCATATACAATACTGTTGGTTGTTATAACGTCCTAAATTTCAAGCAAAAATTTCTTTTAAAACATAAGTAAAACTTCCGGTTCTCATAAAAGATAAAAATACTAAATTGTTTAAAACCACAAAACCGTGTCATGGAAATCAATGTACCGTGATCATCAAAAACATTGGAAGTCTAAAATGTAAATCATAAGTGACGGGTGTGTTCTACAATCAAAAAGGTGGATCATCACATGCTTGGGATCCAAAAGCCCCACCACCGCAGGCTGGGAAAGCCCCCAAGAGTTATTAGAGAAAAAGTAAAAAAGTAAACATTGCATCTGCTTGTCTCATTATTGCTGAGATAATGGCCTACTTCTTCACATCCACCGCACAAAATACTCATGGTATACACTTTACTTGTGTGTACTAGCTAAAACGGAACACTAGTTATGTTTGGTTTGGTAAGGTTGACTTGATGGTTGCGGAGCAAGGTTACCAAGGGAGTTATTTCTTCGCAAGCTTGGATCATTCCCAGAATCAACTGAACTACCCAAAAACATTTAAATCCACAACTATAAATATAAAGCTTAATGAGTTTCCCAAAATATCATATATCATATCAAATACATGATACATACATGCATATAAGGCGTCAACACCTCAATGGTCTTGTAGAGTCATAAACCTCACCCTAAAGACCTCTTAGACTTCCAACCAACTCATAGTAACCACCTTGATAGGCCTATAGGCAAAAATCCTTCATCCCAAAGATTTGTTAGACTTCCAACTATCCTCCTAGCGGGCCTAAAGGCTTACAATCAACTTCTTGTAGGATTAATACAAATCAAGCAAATAGACTAACCAACCTAAAAACACATTCATACCCTAATAGTACCCATCCAACCTACCATACTGGGTACACCAGGGGGTGGAGCTTGAACAATGAATTTGGCGAAGCCGAAAGTATAACTTTTTTTTCCTTTAAGCAAATAAACACCAAAAATACGAAGAAGAAGATTTACAAACTTCCAATCATTTTTTTAAATAATTTATCTTTCTATTTAAACCAACACACAAGAAAATCATCTAAACTTCCATTTTTTAATTCTTTTATTAATAATAACATTTTTTCCAACTCAAAAACTATATCGATTTATTTATTGGGAGGGCAAAAAATAGTAGAGTATTTGGTCAATAAAACGAATAATGAGACCAATCAATATGAAGCCAAGACTATGTTGTAACCCTTTTTTCTCTATTTCTGAAACCTCTATTCCTAAATCATACTTGCTTTCCTTTTTCTGCCCATATCCTATCACACTCGCAGTCATACTTTCTTTTATATCCTCTATTCTTTCTTTTCTTTTTTCTTTCTAGCTACAGTTTCTTTTCTATTTTCTATTCTCATTTTTCTTTTCTCTTTCTAGCTACTCATACTATACAGTGGTTTTAAAGTTTTTGCACACAGGTTTAAAAGATTGCATCTTGATTGATTTGTATACAAGTGTTGGATTCGGTGTTTCAAGTTGTTGGGTTTATTTTTAGGTGTAGATTGAAGCAGTACAGATATGGAGGTTTTGAGGATTAGGATTTTCATGCAAATGGGTTAACTGAACCAACAATTTAAGTGACAATGTGTGTCCAAGAACAAGCAAATAAGTTATTTAAAGCAAGTAATTAAGTATAGCAAGCATAATTAGATATTCATTATCAAGAACTTAAGATACAAATCAATTAAACTTAATCAAAAGGGTTGAGGGAATGGGGATGATGGATCGATGAAGAAAAGAGAAAAGCGAAATTAAGAGAACACTGAACATACCTTATCGATTCTAGTGCAGAGGTGAGAGATGAAGCTGTCAGCGGTGATTGAAGATAACCGATTTGGAGCGCCAAGGTGGATAGATGTAACGACCCAAATTTCACGTCCAAAAATTTCATTTTAAAAACATTACTTTAGAGAAACATTAACTGTTAAAAACATTGATTGATCAAACCATAACAAAACGTAAGCCATGTCTAAAAATCAAATCATACAATCATCATAATATCAGAGTATAAATCCTAGAGAATCTCGTAAGTGCGGAAATCCGTGTGTGTGTATGATGTGCCGCTACCGCGCCGGCTCCTTCCCCTTCGACGAAGAGGTACCTGAAACCAAAACCATAAATTGTAAGCACAAAGCTTAGTGAGTTCCCCCATCGTACCACATATCATACAAACAATTAACACGCATACTGCCAGGCTATTCTGGGGTGCCTGACTACCCGGTACGGCCGTTCTGGGGTGCCGTCCTACCCGTGTCAAGCCATTCTGGGGTGCTGACTACCCATGTCAAGCCATTCTGGGGTGCTAACTACCCGTCGGTCCTAACAACCGAACACAGGGACTGATCCCCTCATACTACCCCTATCGCATATAACATAACAAGTCAGCATGCAAACATATCATCACATACTGTCAGACGTATCTGGGGTGTCTGACTACCCTTCGGTCCTAACAACCGAACTCGACTACTATCACATACAACATATCATGCTAGCATATAACATATCAGGTAGTAGCAACCTAGATGATATCACAAAGACAATCATCTATCATACGTCTCCTACTGGTGGGTCGGCATTCTGGTCTTAGACCCACTGCTACTGGAAGGTAAATCACCTCGAATAGGCTGCTAGTCTGTGTGGGAACTGGCTGTCTACTGCTGCTGCTGCTAACGTCCCTCGACTGTAATTCCCACAAAACGATCAGTCAAACACGCTAGATGTTCTTAAGGTAAAATGACCCTTTTACCCCTCACCAAGTCAAAGACCAGGTCAAAGTCAACTTCCAGTTGACTGGACTCGCCGAGTCCAGAGAGCAACTCGCCGAGTCCATCTCTCGTTGATCCGGTCCCACTCACTAGGTCCCTCTTTCACTCACTGAGTCACCCCAGACTCGCTATCCGGGACTTTAGGGCCGACTCGAGTACCAACTCGCCGAGTCCTGCGAGCAACTCGCCGTGTTCCTCGAGCAGGTCCTCTGCTTGCTTCCAATCCACACCAAAACACCCCATTCGAGGGTTTGGGGGTTTCGGGACTACGTATACGGTTAATTCCGTGCACAGGTACGAAGGGTTGAGCCTTTGATGCTTAAACCCCTTGTGTTCTGTGGATGTTCATATTACTTGCCGAGTTTGAAGAACTACTCGGCGAGTTCCAGGCAATTTTCATAGGACTCGCCGAGTTTGTTCATCCAACTCACCGAGTCGACGACCATCTTCATAGAACTCGCCGAGTTCCACCTTGGGACTCGCCGAGTCCTTCAACCCACTTCCTGAGTAGGCCAGATCTAGGACATGCAACACTTCCAGACCACATATCCATTGGTCCTAGGGTTCATTTACCACGTAAAGTTGTAAACTTTACGTGCATGCATGGCCCTATGAGCTCAAACATGCACTTCCAAGCCATACAAGAGGTCCTAGGCTCATTGGGGACTTCCACTACCTCAACCACAGAGACTTTATGCTATTATGAAGTCCAAAAGGTCCACATCCGAAGTTCTTGCAGAACATTAGCCATAAACACATAGAGATTTAGGTTTTTAGGGCTTAAAACCTCTTTTCTTAGGGACAAAAAGGGGACTAACGAGCTAAAGATCAAGTTAGGGTCTTTTCTACCTGAATGGAGGCCTTTCACAGAGTAGATTCCGGATCTCCTTCCCTTCTTGCACTCTTCAATCTTCTACTTCTTCTCCCAAGCCCCAAAACACCTTCAAAATGTTAACAATCACCCATAAGGACACAAAGGAGGCTAGGGTTTCGTTCTATAGGTCTCTGGGAGTGCTAAGGGAAGTGGAGGCTGGGTTAGATCGATTAAATAGGGTGCAAACACCCGGGTTAGGGTTTAAGTCCAAACAGGGTCTACTCGCCGAGTCCATCGGACCTACTCGCCGAGTAGACCGAGTAAATCCCGCGTCTAGTCCCGCTTCTACTCGGCGAGTCAGTCCCTCAACTCGCCGAGTCCAAGGCTAATTGTGCAAAATAAAGAGATTTAATAATCACGAATACATACCAGGAATCAGGTGCTACAAATCTCCCCCACTTATTTTAGACTTCGTCCTCGAAGTCTGCTGCTCGATCCTGAAACAGCTTGGGATAGTGCTCCATCATCTCGTCCACCGGCTCCCAAGTCCACTCCGAACCCTTGCGGTGCTGCCATTGCACCTTCACTAACTCCACCCTCTTGTTCCTTAAATCCTTCGACTTTCTGTCGAGGATTGCGACTGGGCGCTCGATGTAATTCAGGCTGTCATCAACCTGAATATCCTCTAACGGCACTACCGCTGAATCGTCCACTAAGCACTTTCGCAGCTGAGAGATATGGAAAGTGTTGTGGATCTGGCTGAGCTCGGCTGGCAGATCCAACCTATACGCCACCTTGCCCACCCGGGCTACAACCCTGAACGGTCCGATGAACCTCGGGCCCAACTTGCCCCGCTTCCTGAATCGGATGACGCCTTTCCAAGGCGACACCTTCAGGAGAACAATATCCCCGACTTGAAACTCCAAGTCGGATCGACACTTGTCGGCGTAACTTTTCTGCCGACTCTGAGCAGTCTGAAGCCTGCTCCGGACCTGCTGGATCCTCTCGGTCGTCTTGAGCACCACTTCGGTGCTCCCCATGACCCTCTGGCCAACTTCACCCCAGCATATCGGGGTCCTGCACCTCCGTCCATACAACATCTCGAAGGGAGGGCGGTCGATACTCGCGTGATAGCTGTTGTTGTAGGAGAACTCGGCCAGGGGAAGATAGGTATCCCAGCTACCACCGAAGTCTAGCATGCATGCCCGCAGCATATCCTCCAGAGTCTGGATGGTCCGCTCGCTCAGCCCATCCGTCTGCGGGTGAAAGGCAGTGCTAAAATGCAGACGAGTGCCCAACTCGTCATGGAATCTCTTCCAAAATCTAGAAGTAAAACGCACATCCCTGTCCAAGATCACCGATACTGGCACCCCATTCCGTGCCACAAGCTCCCTGATGTAGATGTCGGCCAATTTCTCAGCCGATATGCTCTCCTGAATCGGGATAAAGTGAGCACTCTTGGTCAATCTATCCATGATGACCCAAATCGAATCCACTCCACGTGCGGTCCTGGGAAGCTTCGTGATAAAATCCATCGTGATATCTTCCCATTTCCACAGTGGAACATCCAACGGCTGCATCTTGCCATGCGGTCTCTGATGTTCGGCCTTGACCTTCCTGCAGGTCAAACACCGTTCGACGTACCATGCCACATCCCGCTTCATGCAGGGCCACCAGTAATCCAGACGAAGATCCCTATACATCTTCGTCGCCCCAGGATGAATAGAGAATCGGGACTTGTGCGCCTCCTCCATCAAAGTCTGGCGCACACCCCCATGATACGGCACTCATACCCTACGGTGCAAGGTCAATAATCCTCGGCTATCATAGTCAAAGGAGGAAACCTGACCCACCACACGCTCGCTCTTCCGGTGTTCCTCCTTGATAGCCTCCTGCTGAGCCTCCCGAATTTGCTCCAACAAGGGAGTCACCACGGTCATCCTCAAGCAGACGTCCCTGATTGGCGCCGCCTTGCGGCTGAGCGCATCGGCCACCACGTTGGCCTTCCCCGGGTGGTAAAGGATCTCGCAATCATAATCCTTCACCACATCCAACCACCGACGCTGCCTCATGTTCAGATTTGGCTGATCCATGAGGTACCTCAAACTCTTGTGGTCCGTGTAGATGGTACATCGAACCCCGTAAAGGTAATGTCACCAAATCTTGAGGGCAAAAACCACTGCCCCCAACTCCAAATCGTGCGTCGGGTAGTTCGCCTCGTGAGGCTTGAGCTGCCTCGAAGCATAGGCAACAACATGCCCCCTCTGCATCAGTACCGCGCCCAACCCAGAAATGGATGCATCACAATAAACCACAAAATCCTCCACGCCCTCTGGCAGGGCTAAGATTGGCGCCTCGCACAATCTCTGTCTCAGCGTCTCAAATGCAGCCTGCTACTCGGGCCCCCACCGAAAGACCACGGCTTTCTTCGTCAGCCGCGTCAGGGGCACGACTATCTTGTAGAAATCCTGAATAAATCTCCGATAGTAGCCTGCCAATCCCAGGAAACTCCGAATCTCAGATGGAGACTTCGGAACCTCCCATCTCATCACGGCCTCGACCTTGGCCGGATCGACCAGAATCCCGTTCTGGTTGACGAGGTGTCCAAGAAATTGCACCTCGCGCAACCAAAACTCACACTTGGAGAACTTGGCATACAAGCTCTCCCTCCTCAGGGTCTCTAACACCTCTCTCAGATGCTCCTCATGTTCCTCCCGAGTCTTGGAATAAATCAAGATATCATCGATAAAGACTATCACAGACCGGTCCAGCATCGGTCTGCATACGCGGTTCATGAGGTCCATGAACGCGGCAGGAGCGTTGGTGAGCCCAAACGGCATCACCACGAACTCATAATGGCCATAGCGCGTCCAAAACGCGGTCTTCTGCATGTCCTCCTCCCTGGCCCTCATCTGATGATAACCCGAATGCAAATCAATCTTGGAGAACCAAGATGCTCCCTGAAGCTGGTCAAAGAGGTCATCAATCCTCGGAAGCGGGTAACGGTTCTTCATCGTTACCTTGTTCAGCTCCCGATAATCTATACACATCCGATGCGACCTGTCCTTCTTCTTCACAAACAGAATCGGGGCTCCCTAGGGCGAACTGCTCGGACGAATAAATCCCTTGTCTAGCAGCTCCTGCAGCTGCGTAGACAACTCCTGCATCTCGGGAGGAGCCAACCGATACGGTGCCTTGGCTATCGGAGCCGCACCAGGAACAAGGTCAATCCTGAACTCCACCTGTCGCTCCAGAGGTATCCTAGGAAGCTCCTCTGGGAAAACATCTGCAAAGTCTCGGACCACCGAAACTTCGCTCATTGTCGCCTTACCCGCCTCCCGGGTATCCATCACATACGCGACATATCCTGCGCATCCCTGCTGAAGGTAGCGCCTAGTCCTCACTGCTGAACATACAGCGGGTCCATACTGGGGCCTCTCACCATGAATCACTAACTTTCCTCCGCTTGGGGTCCTGACCCGCACTAGCTGTTGCGCGCAATCTATCACAGCCCCATTAGGGCTCAGCCAATCCATGCCTATAATCACCTTGTTCCCACGCAACGATATGGGAACCAAATCTACCAAGTAGCGCTCCTCGAACAAACGCAACACGCAGTCTCGAAACACCATCGTTGCCCGCACCGATCGATCATCAGCAATCTCCACCTCCAAAGGGCAACCTAGCTCGCCTGATGGCTCATGAAACTTCTTGCTAAGCGCAAGGGAAACGAATGATCGGGATGCACCCGAATCAAAATAACACCTGAACTAGGAGGCCGTTCACATGGAACGATCCTAATGCATACATATACATACAGAGCACATATCAATAACATAACATCATAATAATAAGATAGAGGGGAAAGAATCATACCCGTCACCACATCGGGTGCGGCGCGTGCCTCCTCGGTAGTCAGCTGAAATGCTCGGCTCCTCATCACTGGAGCCTCTGACTTGCCCTGCCGGCCATCCGTGATCCGCAGGGTCGCTGGAGCTGGCGCCTTCACCGGCGCAGAAACTATCAACTGGGGCAATTGGCCTTCTTGTGGCCCCTCTGGTTGCAGTGAAAACACAGCAACTCTGATGTCTGAATAACTGCTGCCGGAGCAGTGTAATCCCTGCTGATGTGCCCAGACTTGCCGCACTTGTAGCAGCCTGATGATCCCATCCTGCACGCCCCCTCGTGCGATCTGCCGCATTTCCTGTAGCGGCTCGGTCCTGACTGGCCTTTCGGCCTACCATCTGGTCCCTTGGGCTTCTTCCCCGAAGCCCCTCCTGCCCGTGTCTCCTCCAATTTCCGTTTCCGAATGTGCTCCAAATCTATCTCCCTCTCCCTCGCCCTGGCAATCATAGAGTCCAAGGTAGGGCTAGCCGAAAAGCTAACATGCTCCCGGATGTCAGCTCGTAGCATATCATGGTAACGAGTCCTCCTCATGTCCTCGTCACCGGCATACTGGGGCACCAACAGAGCCCTCTCCCGGAACTTGGCGGTGATTTCCGCCACAGTCTTCGTCGTCTGTCTCAAGTCAAGAAACTCCCTGGCCAGCTGCTGAAGCTCGACAGCCGGCGCAAACTCTGCCCTGAACCTGGTCACGAAGTCCGACCAGGTCATCGCCTCGATAGCTAAGGCTCCCAACGAGTCACCCACTGACTCCCACCAATCCCGGGCTCGGTCCCGTAAACATCCGGCTGCATACCTCACCTTCGACCCCTCGGGGCAGAAGCTAGTCAACTGGGCAGACTCGATGTCTGCAATCCATCGCCTGGCAGCAATGGGGTCTTTCACCCCATGGAAATCCGGCGCACCGCTGCCCCTAAAGTCCTTGAAGGACAGCATGCGAGATCCTGACTGGCTAGATGCCATATCACTCCTGAATGCCCGAAGGTGATCCTCCATCAACTCCATGATCCCTTCCTTGATCGACCCAAAGAGAATGGGGGTCGACTCAAGGATGCCTCTGGTAATCTCTGACGCGATGAACTCGCTGATGGGTTTAAGCCATAAGAACTTTCCTATGTGCGCATGCAAAACCCTAATGCTCGGATCTAGGCTTTCTAATTAAACATGCTTTGAATCCAAGACTTCTAATGACTAATTAGGTTAAATAACAACATTGAAACAGATCTAGAACCATACCTTTGAGTTCCTTGTTGACCTTGTTGTCTTGGAGCTTCTAGAGTCACAAATGTCACTCCTCTGATGGCTTACAAACACCAATAGCAAGAAAGATGATTTAGGAGAGGGGAGAGGGGAGGAAATCGGCCAGGGTTCTCTTACTTTAGGAGAGGTGTCGATTTCCCTTGCCCATGGGATCTATTTATACTTGTAGACTCCTTAAGGGTTACAACCCAAACCCTAATTGGATAATCTTCTCTTAAGGCTATCCAAATCCTTTCCATAGATAAGCCTTGGACGAATTAGCTATCCTTTTAGCTTCTAGAATTCGTCCCTAGTATATCTATAAGGATTTTCAGTCTAAAGCTTAACTATCAAACAATTGACAGTTTATACCCCTTTATTTAATTAACCTCTTTAAGTCACCAAATTAATTCCAATTAATTCTATGACTTATATTAATCAAATAACAATATATTATTCATTATATTATTCTCATAATATACTAATAATATTTACTCTCTCATATTAAATCATCCTATCAAGTTGCTATGGTGAAGGCAACCCAAAAGGACCATGCACAACCGGGTCAAATACTTGCCTAATATAGTTGCAGCCTTAGACACTATTCCAACAGTCTCCCACTTGGATAAGTCTAGTAACTATATGCACAAGTACAATTCGGTTTGCAATCATAGCTCTCAAAGACGCTGTCAAACTTTGATCTAATCAATCTTGTCCTTTAGATAAGGGATCGTACAGTCCTCTGTTAGATATCATGCTGACAATCCTATGGAATGGTTAGTCAAGCATTTAGGTTTCTCGATCTCTGATTTATTCGACATAGAACTTAATCGAACACATCAATTCAGTTCTGACCGGGCCCGACACATAAGTCAAATCAAATCATCGAGCGGCCGAGATATCGCTTTTACCTTCTTAGATAAAAGTTACAGATAAACTTCGACTTATATGCATTTACTTATTCATTAACCAACTATACACAACAATGCGTTTTATAACACCAAGTTACTGATGCGTTTTTGCATTATCAATGTACAACCAATTAACAAATAACAAACCATATATCTAGGTTTTAAGACTATATGATATTATCGTCTTGTGATCACCCTTTTATATCTTATTCCATAAGGTGATTCCAGCAAGCGCGGGTTTGTTCCAACGCTCAAAACTAGTTCATAAGCACTCATGAACATTGCAGCAACCCTTTGCTATGTCTAACACCATTTAGACAATCTACATACCAATTCATGACAATCTTCATTCATATCTACTTCCAACATATGAACGATTGTGGACAATTTGAACAATTCCATTATTCCTAATAATTTCAATTATTTTGGAAGTCAAAACATGCAAAGTGAAACAATAGTTAAACAATTAACATAAGACAGTAACATTACTCATAAATAAAACTCCTTTATTTAATCATCAAATGTTAATTACATTTATCTATTACACGTTTCTAATACTATCTAATCTATACTAATATCATCCTTCAGCCCAATACTCCTAGCATGCTGCAAGTGCTTAACCCTACTCAGTCCCTTCATAAGCGGATCTGCTGGGTTATCTTCTGATGATATCCTCTTCACTACGAGTTGTCCTTCTTCTACACGATGTCTAATGAAGTGACATTTTCTGTCGATATGTCTTAATCTACCATGATCCCTCGGTTCCTTGGTTAAGGCAACCGCTCCTTCGTTATCACAGAAAATCTCCATAGGCTCCTCTATGGCAGGTACGACTCCAAGATCACCGATGAAGCTCTTTAGACATATTGCCTCCTTCGACGCTTCGCTCGCTGCAATGTACTCTGATTCGCATGTTGAATCAACTACAGTCTCCTGCTTGGAACTCTTCCATGTCACTGCTCCTCCATTTAGGGTAAAGACCCAGCCCGACTGCGAACGGTAGTTGTCCCTGTCGGTCTGAAAACTGGCGTCACTATACCCTCGCACCTTCAAGTCATCACTCCCTCCGAGGACTAAGAACCATTCCTTCGTCCTCCGAAGGTACTTAAGGATATTCTTCACCGCAATCCAATGTGCCCTGCCAGGATTCCCTTGATATCTGCTAACCATGCTCAAAGCGAAGGCTACATCAGGGCGAGTACAAGTCATAGCGTACATGATTGAGCCAACTGCGGAAGCGTATGGTACTCGGCTCATTTCTGCTATCTCAGCTTCGGTACTCGGACTTTGAGTCTTACTCAACTTGGCATTACTTTGTATCGGTAATTCTCCCTTCTTTGAGTTTTCCATACTAAAACGTTTTAGTACCTTCTCTAAGTAAGTATTTTTACTAAGTCCAATTAGTCTCTTACTTCTTTCTCTCACTATCCTTATTCCCAAAATGTATGAAGCCTCTCCGAGGTCCTTCATAGCGAAGCACTTCCCGAGCCAGGACTTAACCTCCTGCATAGTCGGGATGTCGTTTCCTATGAGTAATATGTCATCGACATATAGAACGAGGAAGCTTACTATACTCCCACTGGCTTTGACATATACACAAGACTCGTCTTCGCTTCGTACAAATCCAAACTCTTTGACTTTCTCTTCGAAGCAAAGATTTCATCTGCGAGACGCTTGCTTAAGTCCATAAATGGACTTCTCAAGCTTACACACTCTATTCGGATGCTTCGGATCCACAAACCCCTCGGGCTGAGCCATGTAAACATCCTCAGCCAACTTCCCGTTAAGGAAAGCGGTCTTGACATCCATTTGCCAAATCTCATAATCATGAAATGCGGCAATAGCTAGCATCACTCTAATAGATTTAATCTTCGCAACTGGTGAGAAGGTCACATCATAGTCAACTCCGGGAGTTTGAGTAAAGCCCTTCGCAACCAATCGCGCTTTATATGTGTGCACGTTTCCATCCACGTCGGTCTTCTTCTTGAAGATCCACTTGCACCCAACGGTCTTACGTCCGGGCACATAATCAACCAAATTCCAAACTTGGTTATCATACATGGATTGGATCTCGCTCTCCATTGCCTCTTTCCATTTCGCAGACTCCGGGCCTGCCATGGCTTCCTTATAGCTATTAGGTTCATCAAGATTTATTAGTGTACCATCACTAATATACGTGTCCCCGTCGGTAGTAATATGAAAACCATAAAACTGGGGTAGAACTCTAACTCTATCGGAACGTCTAAGAGACAAGGACTCGTCAATCGGTTCAACCGGAGTTTCCTCCTCGGGTTGAGTGCCAGCGGTAGAGGTTCCTTCATCTATCGACTCTTGAATCTCTTCAAGCTCGATTTGCCTCCCACTGTCTCCTTGGCTTATGAGTTCTCGCTCTCGGAAAACTCCTCTCCTCGCAACGAAGACAACATTGTCCTTCGGTCTATAGAAGAGATATCCAAAGGATGTCCGCGGGTAGCCGATGAAAATACATCGCTCACTTCGAGGTTCAAGCTTGTCGTGAGTATCTCGTCTTACGAAAGCCTCGCAACCCCAAACCTTGATATGTGCCAACGAGGGAGATTTCCCTGTCCACATCTCGTGAGGTGTTTTGGCAACCTTCTTAGTAGGGACTCGGTTAAGGATATGGGCGGCAGTCTCTAAGGCATACCCCCAGAAAGAGATAGGTAGTGAAGCACGACTCATCATAGAGCGAACCATATCCAATAAGGTTCGATTACGCCTTTCTGCCACACCATTCAACTGCGGTGTCCTAGGAGGCGTCAACTGTGTAACTATTCCACACTCCTTGAGATAATCGTGGAATTCAAGACTTAGGTACTCTCCTCCTTGATCGGATCGAAGCATCTTGATTTTCCTGCCCAATTGATTCTCCACTTCATTCTTGAATTCTTTGAACTTTTCAAAGGTTTCTGACTTTTGCTTGATTAAATAGATATACCCATATCTACTATAATCATCGGTAAAAGTCACATAGAAGCGGTTCCCATCCTTCGTGGTTGATCTAAACGGTCCACATACATCGGTATGTATTAGGTCCAATAAACCTTCACCCCTTTCACATGTACTCGTGAATGGTGATTTAGTCATCTTTCCAAGTAAACAAGACTCGCATGTGTCATCTTCCCTAAGGTCGAATGACTCCAACACTCCATCCTTTTGGAGTTGGGCTATGCGTTTCTTGTTGACATGTCCAAGACGACAATGCCACAAGGATGCTTTATCCATACTAGTGGAAGAATCAATATTCAAAACATCATTTCCTAAGTTATCAACAATCATAACAGTTTCATATATTCCATTACATGGTATAGCTTCAAAGTAAAAGACACCATTTAGATAAGCCAAAATAGAACCATTCTCATTATTAAAAGAAAATCTAAATCCTTGTCTATATAAATCATGAAATGAAATGATGTTTCTTGCCATTTCTGGCGAATAGCAACAATTGTTCAAATCTAAAACCAAACTATTCCTAAGCACTAAAGAATACACTCCAATCTTGGTTACAGCCGACGATCTTCTGTTCCCCATGATTAGATTGATCCTTCCTTGCTCCACATCCCTACTTCTTCTTAGTCCCTGCACATTAGAACAAATGTGATAACCACAACCGGTATCAAGAACCCAAGAAATAACATGATTAGAATCGTTAGATTTAATTGTGTATATACCTGCGAAAGATGGCTTGATCTTTCCTTCTTTGATTGCTTGCAGGTACTCTGGGCAGCTTCTCTTGCAATGTCCTATCTTGTGGCAGTGGTGGCACTCTGCCTCCTTCGGGTTAGGACAGGGCTTAGCGGGATCAACTTTGGTCCCACTAGAAGAGGCACCATCTCGGGCTTTGACCTTGCGATAGTTCTTCGATGAAGCCTTCCTCTTCTTTCCCTTTCCTTGACCAATAGCCAAGACAGGAGCAGCAGGTGGATTGGGAGTCGGTGCATCAGACTTGTCTTTGAAGTTGCTCTCAGCAACCTTCAAGAGACCTTGGAGCTTGCTTAGGGTGACCTTTTCTTTGTTCATGTGGTAGGTCATCCTAAACTGGTTGTACATCGGAGGCAAAGAGTGAAGCACCATGTCGATCGCCAAGTCTTCCCCGAAGTCAACATTTAACTTGCGAAGGCGGTCGACATACCTTTGCATCTTTTGCAAGTGCACGGTAAGAGATTCTCCATGACCCATCTTCGCGGAAATCATGTTGGTGAAGATCTCATACCGCTCTTGTCTCGCGTTTTGGTGGTACCTC
This sequence comes from Lactuca serriola, assembly GCF_051521515.1. NCBI lineage: Eukaryota > Viridiplantae > Streptophyta > Magnoliopsida > Asterales > Asteraceae > Lactuca > Lactuca serriola. The sequence goes on along the minus strand of NC_136409.1, from coordinate 186,229,658 downwards.
TCCAATAAGTCTTGGTGCATCTCGTACGGGTACATGTCCTCGTAGGACTTTTGGAATTCGGAGTTCATGGTGGCAATCATGATGCAATGTACCTTCGTTGCATCTCGCTCATGAGTTTCAAAAGCAGTGATTTCGGCCGGAGTAGCGATTTCGGTGTTGATTTTCTCGAGCTTCTCATCAAGGACATACACCTTGTCCTCATAGCGAGCAATGGTGCGAATGTATCTTATCCATTCGCTAAAGTTCGTTCCATCGAAGGTGACCTTTTGGCAAAGGCTCATCAACGTGAAAGAACTAGCAACAGCGTTGTTTGCGTTCGACATCTACAAGTAGAAAGGACAAAGATAGATTAGAATAAGAATCCCTAATTATCACCCAATAAGAAAATTAGGGCTAGGATCCAACAATAACATTTACATATTAGAAAAGGGATGCCGTAATCTAACATGCAAATAAATTGAAGGTAAGTGAATGACGATTCACTAATTCTCCATCACAAAAACCTAAACTATTAGTCCTAAGTGTTTTTTTTAGAATTCCTAGGTTCGGATGAGATTCATTGAAACTATTCAATGGCATGTTTAAATCTCGACATGCCCCTCTTGTTTGTGACTGGGATACCGAGGATCACAAAGCGGGTGTGAATTACCATGCAAATTCACTTGGTGCCTTCATTGTAACGATCACCTATTCGATGTGCCGGTAAACCACACATGCTCCATCGAACTATGATAAACAATGAATCACCCTTTGCCACCTTTGCTTAGAACCAATTAGTGTACCGGTAAACCACACACGCTCCACTAACTTCTTAGCAAGGGTGCAAAGTGTAATTTCATGGGATTGCATCGATTCACTTTTCCTAAAGTAACTAAGATTGGGAAATTTTAAAAAAATGTGTAGTTACTTTGTATTACTTATTATACTTTTAATGAGATGATGAGGTTGCCCTATCCTACCCGTTCGGCTAACGACCCTCCACCAATCAAGCAAGCGGTGGGTGTGAGTGTACACCCATTAAGCGCCATTTTATAGGCCGCAACCTTATACCCACCTTATAGATCGGCTTCGTGAATGAGGCCTACTAACGGTAAGACTAGCATTTAGTTATACATATATATATATATATATATATATATATATATATATATATTATACTAGTAATATCATATTAGTATACGGTTGTATTTTAAACCTTTTAAAATCTAGGGTTTTGAAATTTAAGTTGTCTAAATTAAAACTTTTAATCACAAATATAAATTTCAAAACTTGAGGGCAAGTTTTAAACATTTAAAACATGGAGGATCAAATAACAAATAATTCCAATTAACAATTAATATCCTAATTATCTATATTTGATTTTATTCAAGATTTCTTTGAAAGATAATTACCAAAATAATTAAAATAATTAATTAATTATCATATAAGGAAATTAAATATTTTATTAGTTGATAAATACCTTTAACTAGATCAAGATAATAGTCATATATATTATAAAATCGGATTTAGGTTGATCTATTATGATTAAGGTAAGTTTCCATAATATAATTATGAAAAAATCCCGAATCTGGCCATTCCTGACGCCTGGACTCGCCGAGTGCACAAAGGGACTCGCCGAGTCAGGCCTACTCACCGAGTCCACTTTGAGACTCGCCGAGTCCATGACTCAGAAACCAAAAAATCGAATTTTGCAGGTTTGTTTCAGTTAATCAAGCAACAATTTAAAGAAAACCAAGCTAGGCTCTGATACCACTGATGGGTTTAAGCCATAAGAACTTTCCTATGTGCGCATGCAAAACCCTAATGCTCGGATCTAGGCTTTCTAATTAAACATGCTTTGAATCCAAGACTTCTAATGACTAATTAGGTTAAATAACAACATTGAAACAGATCTAGAACCATACCTTTGAGTTCCTTGTTGACCTTGTTGTCTTGGAGCTTCTAGAGTCACAAATGTCACTCCTCTGATGGCTTACAAACACCAATAGCAAGAAAGATGATTTAGGAGAGAGGAGAGGGGAGGAAATCGGCCAGGGTTCTCTTACTTTAGGAGAGGTGTCGATTTCCCTTGCCCATGGGATCTATTTATACTTGTAGACTCCTTAAGGGTTACAACCCAAACCCTAATTGGATAATCTTCTCTTAAGGCTATCCAAATCCTTTCCATAGATAAGCCTTGGACGAATTAACTATCCTTTTAGCTTCTAGAATTCGTCCCTAGTATATCTATAAGGATTTTCAGTCTAAAGCTTAACTATCAAACAATTGACAGTTTATACCCCTTTATTTAATTAACCTCTTTAAGTCACCAAATTAATTCCAATTAATTCTATGACTTATATTAATCAAATAACAATATATTATTCATTATATTATTCTCATAATATACTAATAATATTTACTCTCTCATATTAAATCATCCTATCAAGTTGCTATGGTGAAGGCAACCAAAAAGGACCATGCATAACCGGGTCAAATACTTGCCTAATATAGTTGCAGCCTTAGACACTATTCCAACACTCGCATAGTCCCTCATCAACCGGCTCGGAACCTGATCCCGAACCTGACCCCTCTCCGGAACCGCCATCTATCGGCCTCGATCAAAGTACCACCATTTTGCAATACATCACAACAATCATTAGTGATACTGATACTCCCTGAGGGAGCACAACTACTCACAAGTTCCCTGGTCTTATCTTGGCCTTCCTTGGTTCGGGTACAGATCCTCTGCTTTCAGTAGTACGGGCCTATACTACCTTCCACATCTATCCGTACCTTCTTCAAGAAATGCCTCGACTCCACCAGATCCCTTTCACTACTGCTGATCACTGCTATACTCATCCTAGGCTTGCCCTAGGGGAAATCTCTAATTCCACTCTAACCAGTCCTCAACTGCTGCAGGCCTCCTTGTAATGCCAATTAGCCATTACCCGAATACCATCACATGTGACGAGGCTCAGATAATCCTTCGAGTACCCGACTCGTCCCTACAACGGTTGGACTCAAACAAGAGCTGCGCAGTAGGATCAAATCCGACACTCTAAGATTATTCAACCCTGATCACATGTGACGTGACGCATTCGCCTAATGGCTAACTCCCATTATTCAGAGTTCCACGTAGCACGAAGCAAGCAACATTCAGATAAGGGTAACAATCTCAATTAACTCTATCTACTCTCAGGAACTGAGCTAGCATAAAGTGCTAAGCTCATACTACCAGGCATAACCTAAGCAGGCTATCCTACTTACTGTTTACTCAACTACTAGCATGCAAGTTCCCATACAACTGGAACACATAAAGCAGGCACATAAGGCATCACTCCTAGGTCCTTAGTCCTATTCTAGCATGCTGTTCTACAAAAGCTGATAAACATAACATAAACTCGTATGGGTACTTTGGGGAATACTTACTTGAGCTCGGCCGGTCGCGCACATCACACACTTCGTTCTTTCTCAAAACTCTTTTCTCAATTTTAGAGATCATTTTCTTTTAGAAAATCTTTTAATCCCTCGATTTGAGTTCAGACACTCCCGAAGGCGTGTCCGAATCCCTCAAACTAGGGCTCTGATACCAACTTGTAACGACCCAAATTTCACGTCCAAAAATTTCATTTTAAAAACATTACTTTAGAGAAACATTAACTGTTAAAAACATTGATTGATCAAACCATAACAAAACGTAAGCCATGTCTAAAAATCAAATCATACAATCATCATAATATCAGAGTATAAATCCCAGAGAATCTCGTAAGTGCGGAAATTCGTGTGTGTGTATGATATACCGCTACCGCGTCGGCTCCTTCCCCTTCGACGAACAGGTACCTGAAACCAAAACCATAAACTGTAAGCACAAAGCTTAGTGAGTTCCCCCATCGTACCACATATCATACAAACAATTAACACGCATACTGCCAGGCTATTCTGGGGTGCCTGACTACCCGGTACGGCCGTTCTGGGGTGCCGTCCTACCCGTGTCAAGCCATTCTGGGGTGCTGACTACCCATGTCAAGCCATTCTGGGGTGCTGACTACCCGTTGGTCCTAACAACCGAACACAGGGACTGATCCCCTCATACTACCCCTATCGCATATAACATAACAAGCCAGCATGCAAACATATCATCACATACTGTCAGACGTATCTGGGGTGTCTGACTACCCTTCGGTCCTAACAACCGAACTCGACTACTATCACATACAACATATCATGCTAGCATATAACATATCAGGTAGTAGCAACCTAGATGATATCACAAAGACAATCATCTATCATACGTCTCCTACTGGTGGGTCGGCATTGTGGCCTTAGACCCACTGCTACTGGAAGGTAACTCACCTCGAATAGGCTGCTGGTCTATGTGGGAACTGGATGTCTACTGCTGCTGCTGCTAACGTCCCTTAACTGTAATTCCCACAAAACGATCAGTCAAACACGCTAGATGTTCTTAAGGTAAAATGACCCTTTTACGCCTCACCAAGTCAAAGACCAGGTCAAAGTCAACTTCCAGTTGACTGGACTCGCCGAGTCCATCTCTCGCTGATCCGGTCCCACTCACCAGGTCCCTCTTTCACTCACTGAGTCACCCCAGACTCGCTATCCGGGACATTGGGGCCGACTCGAGTACCAACTCGCCGAGTCCTGCGAGCAACTCGCCGAGTTCCTCGAGCAGGTCCTCTGCTTGCTTCCAATCCACACCAAAACACCCCATTCGAGGGTTTGGGGGTTTCGGGACTACGTATACGGTTAATTCCGTGCACAGGTACGAAGGGTTGAGCCTTTGACGCTTAAACCCCTCGTGTTCTGTGGATGTTCATATTACTCGCCGAGTTTGAAGAACTACTCGGCGAGTTCCAGGCAATCTTCATAGGACTCGTCGAGTTTGTTCATCCAACTCGCCGAGTCGACGACCATCTTCATAGAACTCGCCGAGTTCCACCTTGGGACTCGCCGAGTCCTTCGACCCACTTCCTGAGTAGGCCAGATCTAGGACATGCAACACTTCCAGACCATAGATCCATGGTCCTAGGGTTCATTTACCACGTAAAGTTGTAAACTTTACGTGCATGCATGGCCCTATGAGCTCAAACATGCACTTCCAAGCTATACAAGAGGTCCTAGGCTCATTGGGGACTTCCACTACCTCAACCACAGAGACTTTATGCTACTATGAAGTCCAAAAGGTCCACATCCGAAGTTCTTGCAGAACATTAGCCATATACACATAGAGATTTAGGTTTTTAGGGCTTAAAACCTCTTTTCTTAGGGACAAAAAGGGGACTAACGAGCTAAAGATCAAGTTAGGGTCTTTTCTACCTGAATGGAGGCCTTTCACAGAGTAGATTCCGGATCTCCTTCCCTTCTTGCACTCTTCAATCTTCTACTTCTTCTCCCAAGCCCCAAAACACCTTCAAAATGTTAACAATCACCCATAAGGACACAAAGGAGGCTAGGGTTTCGTTCTATAGGTCTCTGGGAGTGCTAAGGGAAGTGGAGGCTGGGTTAGATCGATTAAATAGGGTGCAAACACCCGGGTTAGGGTTTAAGTCCAAACAAGGTCTACTCGCCGAGTCCATCGGACCTACTCGCCGAGTAGACCGAGTAAATCCCGCGTCTAGTCCCGCTTCTACTCGGCGAGTCAGTCCCTCAACTCGCCGAGTCCAAGGCTAATTGTGCAAAATAAAGAGATTTAATAATCACGAATACATACCAGGAATCAGGTGCTACAATAGATGGTCCAACGAAAAACAAATGATGGAACGACTGAGCGAGGGTAAAAAAGTGTCGATGACTTTGGTTCGGAGAGCAGCGGACATCCCAAACATTTTCTTTTTTGGGCTTAATTTGGGTAAAATTTATTGGACTATAACTAATTCTAAGAGAAATATTAGAGGGGGGGGGCATAGCCCCTCCTGGCCCTAATGATCCTCCGTCACTGGGGCATACAATGTCATACACAATATAATGAGAAAATTCACTTGAATCAAAAAGCCGAACAATCACACACACACACACACACACACACTCGAATAAATCAGCAACACAAACCAACTAAATAACAATTATTGGTTAAGTCTCAGTTTGCACCTTAGATCCCTCAAAGTTCGACAAAAAGTTAAAGTGGTAAAAAGATAACGATCAACCAGTCAAAGTCAACAGTTAATGGTTAACGCGTCGCGACCCATCTACAGGCTGCATCACTACACAATAGTAGCAAAAACTATTCGACAAAATGATTATTGTGATGTTTAGAAATTATGATAAATAAATTATAAATAGTAAATATAAGTCCGCAATAGTCAGATATGTAACAAATTTGAACACCCACTTAACAACACACAATTGAAGTGGATTAAAATAATTGGAGACATAAGATTTTTGGTAAAATGATCACACCATATACTATGGTTGTGTAAACGATGAAGATTAATATTTTACTATCAAATATGGATGTCAAGATAGTCGATTTGGAGGTGCCGAGGTGGATAGATGGTCCAACGAACAACAAATGATGGAACGACTAAGCGAGGGTTAAAAGTGTTGATGACTTTGGTTCGGAGAGCAGGGGACATCCCAAACATTTTCTTTTTGGGGCTTAATTTGGGTAAAATTTACTGGACTATAACTAGTTCTAAGAGAAATATCAGGAGGGCCATAGCCCCTCCTGGCCCTAAAGATCCTCCGCCACTGGGGCATACAATGTCATACACAATATATGAGAAAACTCACTTGAATCAAAAAGCCGAACAATCACACACACACACACACTCGAATAAATCAGCAACACAAACCACCTAAATAACAATTAATGGTTAAGTCTCAGTTTACACCTTAGATCCCTCAAAGTTCGACAAAAAGTTAAAGTGGTAAAAAAGATAACGATCAACCAGTCAAAGTCAACAGTTAATGGTTAACACGTTGCGACCCATCTACAGGCCGTGTCACTACACAATTGTGGCAAAAACCATTCAACAAAATGATTATTGTGATCTTTAGAAATTATGATAAATAAATTATAAATAGTAAATATAAGTCCGCAATAGTCAGGTATGTAACAAATTTGAGCACCCACTTAACAACACATGATTGAAGTGGATTAAAATAATTGGGGACATAAGATTTTTGGTAAAACGATCATAACATAAACAATGGTTGTGTAAACGATGAAGATATACAATGGTTGTGTAAACGATGAAAATTAATATTTTACTATCAAATATGAATGTCTTAAATTTTATAATAATTTTTATGCAACCATAAGAAAAGAATTATATTTGATTATGACAATAAAAGAATGAATCATAACTTGAAAATCTAATGAATTTTTAACTTTGTTCATATTTAGGGGGTGTTTGGGAATGTTTTACGAACTTTAAAAGTGTTTTTTTGACAAAAGTGCATGTTGACATATAGTGGTGGTAAAAAAAAGTTTTTTTAAAAAGTGTTTGGATGAGCTTTTATGGTGAGAAAGTCAATAAATCAATAAGTTAAAAAACATTTGGTTTAAAAATTCATTTATGAAGTTATTTTGGTTAAAAAGCCGACAACAGTTTCAAAAAGTCAAGTTTTAAATGCTTTTTAAAATAAGCTTTTTGAAGCTAATGGAAAATCTATTTTGAAAATTGTTTAAACACTTATTTTATTTATTTATTGACTTTTCAAAAAACTAATAAGCCAATAGGTTGTTTTGAAAAACAATCTCAAACATCCATTTAGTAATGAACTTTTTTTTTCGTGGTTGATTTACCCACAAATTATTTGAAATTATTTATATTTTTATGATTATTTATAATCAGTCATTAAGATATAATGCAAATAATTTCGAATATAAAAAAAATTAATGATTAAATATGAATAAAAAATGAAAATTCGTTACCTTTTAATTTCCTTATTCATTTCAAAAATAATACACAAGTAGTACATTCGAAAATAGATAGTTATATTTTCAAATGTCTTTATTTTCAAAATTCGTGTTCATATACTAATTTTGAAAGTTGATTATTTTATGGTGAATATGTCGGTACGACCGTATCCCTGAATTTATCAAGTTAAACTTGCTTACTTCATGAGAAAACAAGAAACAAGAGTTTGGTTTATTAGATCGGGCGACATTTTTGACAGGTTCCTTCCACCGATGGCCCACTCGAAGACCTGTTATTGGACAGACGATTTTTGTCAAAACTATACGAAAACATGTTTCTTGGCTATACACCCACCATCTTTAAAAAACCTCTTCTAGAAACTTTAAAACCACTCTCACTAAAATGAAAGATCTTTCTTTTATATATATACTTAATAATGAAAATTTGGGGGGATCTACAAAAATAATTATTAGGTAATGATAATTATTTCAATATTTTAAAAAAATAATAGTATATTTAGAATAGGTTATTTCATATTAATTTTACGTAAAAAACGATACCTTGAAATTGATGAACAAATCTAAAGACAAACTTAATGTAAAATTACGGAGTTTTTGACCATAATAGGATGGATGGAAAAAATATTTACCATTTTAGTGTTTTTCTCCTTTTTCTTTATCTTTTAGTTTTCTTTTCAGTTTTTTTTTTTTTTTAATTTAAATATCTTATTTTTCTTTTTTTCTTTTTTATTCCACTTTTTTATTGTTTTTCAAATTTTTCTTTACTTTTTAGTTTCTTTTCATTTTTTTTAAATGTAAATATCTTATTTTTTTTTCTTTTTTATTCCACATTTTTATTGTTATATATATATATATATATATATATATATATATATATATATATATATATATATATGACAACTTTCATTTTAGTTTTTTTTTTATCATTTTTTACTGTTTTTTAAATATATGTTTTATTTATTTATTTTTTTCTGTTTTATTTACATATCCGATTTTTTTATACAACCTTTTTACCATCAAATTTTAGCCTCAACATTAAAAAATCATCAAAAACCACCACTATAATCAAATTTTAAGGTGCAAAAATTCCAACATTCACATACAATGTTTTTAAAGTGAAAAAAAAATCTCAACATTGTTTCTTACAAAGAAAACACCACAAAAAATTCCAACATTGTTTATTACAAAAAGAAAAACATCACAATTAGCTTCATATTGAACCGGTAAAAAATCATTACCTGTAAAAAAAATATTATTTTTTAAATTACCTTGGCATAGACGGACATCTATTAAGTAGATGACTCTCCAACCATTCTCGAGCACGTGGATTTAACCGGGACATAATCGAAAACGATGTCCGTTTATGCCAAGGTAATTTAAAAAAAATATATATTTTTATGGTATTTGTTATAGTTATTCTCTTGTTATTATTTTTTTTTACAGGTAATGATTTTTTACCGGTTCAAGATGAAGCTAATTGTGATGTTTTTCTTTTTGTAATAAACAATGTTGGAGTTTTTTTGTGGTGTTTTTTTTGTAAGAAACAATGTTGAGATTTTTTTTTCACTTTAAAAACATTGTATGTGAATGTTGGAATTTTTGCATCTTAAAATTTGATTATAGTGGTGGTTTTTGATGATTTTTTAATGTTGAGGCTAAAATTTGATGGTAAAAAGGTTGTATAAGAAAATCAGATATTTAAATAAAACAAAAAAAATAAATAAAAAAACATATATTTAAAAAACAGTAAAAAAAAGGATAAAAAAAATTAAAATGAAAGCTGTTATTTAAATATATATATATATATATATATATATATATATATATATATATATATATAACAATAAAAAGGTGGAATAAAAAAGAAAAAAATAAGATATTTAAATTAAAAAAAAACTGAAAAGAAACTAAAAAGTAAAGAAAAATGAGAAAAACAATAAAAAGGTGGAATAAAAAAGAAAAAAAGAAAAATAAGATATTTAAATTAAAAAAAAACTGAAAAGGAAACTAAAAAATAAAGAAAAATGAGAAAAACACTAAAATGGTAAATAGTTTTGAAAGAACACTAAAATGGTAAATATTTTTTCTATCCACCCTATTATGGTCAAAAACTCTAAAATTACGTGTGTATATATATATATATATATATATATATATATATATATATATATATATATATATATATATATAAGGTTTAGGGAATATGTGGCTGTCATGTGCTTAATGTTCGATATAGAACCATCGAAAACTACATAGTTTTAACAAAATGCAATAAAATCTCTCTACCATCTTTCTTGCATCCTCTATTAGAGCTTATTCTAAGCTTTGTATATATTATTATGGAATTTTATATGTTTAATTGTGCACCACAAACCATATATAATAATATTTTTTACCAACTACTTATAGGTCTCCAAATTGAAATTTAATATAGAAAACTACATTGAAAAATTGAAATTGTTCATTAAAAAACCTATTAAACCTCTTTCCATAAGCTATAATAGAAAAACCATACAAGTATACATACGATATATATTGAATGAAGTTATGAAACTTACTGGAGGTCTAATAAAAAACACATTTGAAATAGATAGATATTGAGAATGAATAATGAAATCAAATATACTATGAGTTTAAAGGCAATTGGAAGAAGCTAACAATGAAAGAAAAATGTGTTGTTTAATCAAAATGAAGTCAATTTTGATGGTTCTATACCGAACATTACATACATGACAGCGATATATTCACTTTTCCTATATATATATATATATATATATATATATATATATATATATATATATATATATATATATATATATATAGAGAGAGAGAGAGAGAGAGAGAGAAATTTATGTTCAAATGAGAACATTTTTTACAATGAGAACAATTGAGAACAAATTTAAACTACTCATTTATTTTTTCTATTTTCTTGTCTACACCTCCCTCGGACTCACTCGTCCCCTCATCAGAAACCACTTTCATCTACTGTCATTATGCTCATTTCCTCCATAATCTCCAAACTTTTCATCCTCGTATTCCTGTTTCTCCTCTCATAACCACCATTTCTCTTTTGGAAGACGATGTGACATCCCCGTTTTCATGGCCAGAAAAGACCGATTTTTTTGTTTATGCTTTATAAAAATCAGAGTATCTCTTTCAATAAAAACATTGCGGAATTTGTTCCCAGAAAAACATGATAATTTCATTATCAAAGCATTTCCGGAGAAATCTATTTTTATTCCTTTAAAAACATTTGGGATGTCATCGTCAATACAGAAACATAAGCATAAACAGAACTTACATTCATTTACACCAGTGATCTGTATCTCCTTAATCTCTCAGTGTAATGTAACTTCACATCGTCACCTGTGACACAAGTAAACTGAGTGGGTCGGGTTGGGAAACCTGGTGAGTACATAGGATTTTCAACCCACAATAATATAATTATTATGTTTAATCATCAAACAATTAACCCAATTACCCATCCCCGTTATCTTCTTTATTCCTAAGTACCTTCCCTAAGGATTTATCCTAAGGGTCGTCTCCTACATCATATTCACCTCTCATCTCCTTACATCGCATTTCCTTATATGTTTGTTCCTAAGGACTCTCCATAAGGATCATCACCTACATCGCATAGACATTATTGATTCAGGGATTACTCCCTCAATACGTACCCAACAAGGGTTAGGGCATCATCGCATGAATACGTAGTTACAACATCACCTGAACTCGTAATTCATAGTAAGGGGTTAGAGTATCATCACATGAATACGTAGTTACAACATCGCCTGAACTCGTAATTCATAGTAAGGGGTTAGAGTATCATCGCATGAATACATAGTTACAACATCGCCTGAACTCGTAATTCATCACCTACAGGTTATGATCCTGCTGGTGTTTCCATGGGGTTGTCTATAATAGTCCATGGTGGCCATCTATACTCTGGCAGATGACTACATCTCCAAATTTCTGGACAAGGTTATAGTATCTTTCATCCTACATCACCGATTCATCATCACCTATCTATCTTCACCTAATTATCATCACCTTCCTATCATCACCTATCTTTCATCATTTTATTTTATCACACATCAACTATTTCATCTACCCATGTTTTATCCCAACATATTTGCAGATATAAAATAAATATATAGTTTAAATCATTTAAAACATGTATACAAATCTTTCACCAGCATAGACAACAAGTATTCAAACAATATGCACACATAACACGTAATTTATATTAAAATACTTCATATCTGTGTAAGATGATAGGGACTATGCACTCACCTGGGAAGGTGGTGACTCGACACTTGAACAACACTTCGTTACTCTCAACACAATTTTCCTCGGACAAAACCTAGTATCATTACCACTAGAGTTTAGTCTAATATTCGCCGAGACTAATTAATAGTCTGGCTATTATTACTATTATATAAGAGTTAAACAATACTTATATAACCCATAATAATATCCCAAATACTCCTTATAAGGTCCTAACGATGGCGCATCGACCGCCACATCTCATCCTCCGCCTCGACCTCTTGTTACCGCCATAATTTCCGATTTTCATTGTCGATGGTGTGCCACCGTCGTAACTTCTCTGATGACCGAACACCTCCAACAAACGAACAACAACTTCGACGATGCACCACCTCCGGTTGTTGTATCTGATGGTTTGTTAGGAGATTTATGAATCTGACGACTTTCCTTTACAGTTTGTGCTTAGATTTGGTTCGATTGTAGTGATGTGTGCTTCATCTCTGACACCTAACCTCGCTAGAACACTTGAAAAACTCGCCTTCCTCTTTTCTCTTTGATCTTCGGTGCTCTAACACCGACAACCTCTTGAGGTCAGATGTTTTTTTTATATGCAAGTAATAGTTGAGATCGAGATGAACTCCGCTATAGTTGTTTTTGATTTCGATTTCTCAACAGATTGGTAGAAACATATTTTATTGAGTGTGTAGAGAGAGCGATCCTATATTCATTGTGTCACACCCCCGAACCAAAACGGTGGAAACGTCCGAGGGCGGATGCCGTCATTGTGTAGTATCATAACAATTGAATATAAATGAAACATAACAAATCCAAACATCATACATTATTTTTACATCATGTATTTGTTCTCAAATTACACAAAAAGACACTAGTAAGTAACTTCCAAATTACAACAAAATAATCCACTGTCCGCGGTCCATAACCTGCTTACTGAATTCCTAAGAATACAAGTCGTCTGAAAAACGTCAACATATAATATGTTGGTGAGTTCATAAGCACTTTTGTATAAAAAATTGTGATAGTTTAGAAACCCAGAAAATCCAATATTTTGTTGTCAAAATAGTTGTAAGTCTTGTTTCCAATCGGGTATAATTACGTGTGCGTTTTAGTCATAACTTTTTGAAAATTGTATAAAATTCGTTCCTCCCCCAGAAAATCCTATATTTTCTAATATACAAAAATAGCAGTCTTAAAACCCCAAGATTTGTGTGATAAAGTTTCATTCAAGATTTTCAAAATCATAATTGGTCATAAACAAAAAAATGTGATCAGTGCAAATTGTGCAATTGTTTGTGAGCTTAAAACCCTAAGACCGGAGTAGTGCGAGTAATCAACGGGTGTTTGTGGACAATCCGCACAATGCATGTGGACAATCAACACAACGAATGTGGACAATAAATACCATGCATGGGGACGATCAACACAATGTGCTACTGTTTGTAAGGTGTTTCCACGTAAATCTCAAAATAATAGTGTTATATTTTAAGTGAGCCGTTATAACCATAATAATATGACGGAGTGCATGTCTAGACGTTCTTCAGGTGTCAGTTTCGTTTAAGACATTTGTCACTCTAGACTAGCCCGTCTATTCGTAGCGAACAACGAAGGTGTGAGGTGTCAACCCCGTATAGATCTATACACGAATTCCCGCTCTCCCTCCAGGAGACTCTGGTTATAACTCTTACAGGACTTTAAACGTACATTAATATATATAGGTACAGTGAAGATGCATCTGACTAGAATACTAACATATATTTATGCACATAGTTGAAATCCGCTATTTATTTCATATATAACAATAGTTGTACTTGTTGACTAGATGTTTCGTTTCGTTTCATAACCTTAGTTATGCTCGTTGACTAGGTGTTTCGTTTCGTTTCATAACCTTAGTTATGCTCGTTAACTAGGTGTTTCATTCCGTTTCATAGCCTTAGTTATGCTCGTTGACCAGGTGTTTCGTTTGGTTTCGTATATTGAAAATAATCCACTTTAAATCATATAAATCAAAATCGACTCAACACTATCGATGTTGGAAAAAGTGGCCCTTCTTTTTACAAATTTCCCAAATGAGACCCACAATTGTCAAAAAGTATCAAGAGTGATCCAAAAATACGAGAATTGTTGAAAATAGCCCATTTCCTTTTAGAATACTCATTTTAGACTCATATTTAAGAAAAATGTCCAAAATGACCCTTATTTATTAGATATTTCCATTTTTGGCCCAATTAAAATCGAAATATCGAATTTAGCCAACATTACGAAAATGACCTTATATATGTGTATATATATATATATATATATATATATATATATATATATATATATATATATATATATATGTTTATGGCCGAAAAATGGTCCAAAATAATAAAAATTTTCATAATTTTACATCTTCCAAAATTTCTATACCAACAACTTTGTTTAAGCAAATTTTGAAGTAATTCCTTGTGGTTCTTTACCTAAGGTTTTGTGAATTGGTTCATAGTTCAAAATTGCCCGGTAATCAGCTTTACTCACTCCCTGAACCAAAACAACCCCTTAGATACCAATTCATGCTCATAACCCCTTTAGGGTTAGCTACAGTCAAAGTCAAAGTCAACGCTCCGAGTTGACTCAACTCGTCGAGTTCCCACAAATCACAGAATCGCAAAATCGCAATGCAACTCGTTGAGTTTTCCTACAACTTGCTGAGTTCTTCCCTTTAACATAATCGAGGCTGTTTGACCCAACTCGTCAAGTTCCTTCATGAACTCGTCGAGTTCCTCATAGTTCTTAGTCTATTAAGCCCTTCCCTCGGATCTAAAGTTCCAGAATATAGATCTACATGGTTTCCATGGTATACATCTGTAAAGTCGACAACTTGATGGCTTTGCATGCCTCAAATGTACCTAATCTCGAGATATAACAACCTACTTCTATGGATATGGCCTTTTCTTAAGCATGAACGGGTTTAGGACCCTTTTTATGAATCTAAGGACCAAATAACACTGAGAATGGAAGTTTTCAGCATCAGGACTATGAAGGTTTATCATGCTCCAACAATGGGGTCAAAAAGATCCATAAAACAAAACTAAGAGAGATCTAAGCTATTAAGCATCAAGTTTGAGACTTTTTACCTCAGAAAGTTTCAAAAGACAAACAAGATTCCAGATCTAGTGCTTCTCCTCAAGCTCAATGACCTTCTAGTTCTTCCAAGTCCTTCACCAAGCACAAGAACACACAAAAATCCACTCAAAAACTCTAGTTTCTGAAAAAGGAGCTCACAATACGATTTAGGGTTTAGGGAGGCTGATGAGGGGCTGATGGGAAGATTAAATCCTTTAAATAAGGTGCAAAACCCTGGAAATTAGGGTTTGCCTTATGCCAGCCTACTTGTCGAGTTGAGGCCTCTCAACTCGTCGAGTAGGTTACTTAAATCATGCAGCCCATATAATCTCTACTCGATGAGTTTGGGGCTTCTAACTCGTCGAGTTGCTCTTACAACTTGAATAATTAATAAATTAAATACGTACCAGGAAGCAGACGTTACAGGTAGTCAATGACTTTATATAAGTCAAATGATTGACTAGTTAATAAATGATATTTTGGTGAAGACTATTCTTTAAATTTAGACATACATTAGTACAAAAAGAATGACCATTACATAAATATCGTCATGCATTCAATTACGATACTATAATTATACTAATCATACATTATATTTTTTTGTAACCAGATTTACTTATAGACACACATAATAATTGTAACCATAACCAAATGCAACTTACACTAATAATATTTGGTTTTTTCAAAGTCAGTTCATCATATTTTGACATACATAATAAATGCACACGACCATAAACCACTAAAAGCAACTTGTTTTCTTACTTTTACTATTTACTAGTAAACACAACCCTATGGACACATAAATATTTAATGTGACCATATATATCACCTGTTAGCTACATTGGATTTCATATGTCTAAAAAGACACCATGATATAGAAACATATACAATTGTCTCATGTCACTATATATTTATCTATTGTGTCATATAAAAAAGTATCATAATGCTAATCGATAATCGTAGCTGATGGTGACATATGGCCATATTGTTCGAGTGTGACTAATAATTGTCACATTTGGTATAATTAAGTGTTGTTAAAATTTTGATTATCTATATAATGGTCACACAAACTAATTTAAAAGTTTCAAAAAACAGTCTCTAAATTTTTTAGTCACCTTTAGCCATACTTTTAATAAAAAGTGTGACAGACTGTTTTTCGAAAAGTGTGACCGTAAGTCATTTTTGTACCAGTGTGAACGACGAGGACAAAAGTGTGATTTTGATTTATGTCGATAAGAGAATGGGGATGAATAATGCTTATTCGGGTCGGGTATTTAGAACCAAATAAGCTCTTATTTGGGTAACCCGAACCAAATAACCCGACAACCGAATAAGCATAATGTAGATACCCGAAACCCAAATCGAATTGCTTATTCGGGCCTAATTCGGTTCTGTTGGGTTCATGTTTTGGTTCGGTTCAGGTTTTCAGGCCAAATTCTCATCCCTAATGTGCCCGTTGATGATGATGAAGACGGGGTTCCAACATATGGTATGACAGCAGACCGTGAATATATGACTCAGTTACGAGATGAAATTGTTGAACAGTTGATGCAAAATATGGATTGAATTATTTTAAATGAAATTGTTATTATAAAATATTAATTTTATTTTAATGTTGTACCGCTATTATGATTAGTATTTTGGTGTTTAAAAATCATTTTAAGTTTGTAAAATTAATTTATTTGAAATTTAGTTTATTTCAACAGTCTGAGAGACGTTAAAAAACAAACAAACTTCTTATTATATACTATAAACATTTGATTCGTCTCTACTGCTGCAAAAGTTTATAAATATGATCCACCTAAATATTTTGGATTTAGAAAACAAAGAACACCTAATAAAATAGGTTGCTAAGTATCATCACAAATGGGGACATTATCCCCGAACTTGGCAATACGTGAGAGCCTTAGGACGAGGAACCTATTCTTTTATGATATTAAACTTTGAAAAAAAAAATAATTTTTTTTGGGGAAAATGAATTACGAGCCCAACGAAGTTTTCAAACCATTCAAAAAACCCCAATCATGTTTTGTCTGTTAAAAAAAAACCCAACAAACTTAACATTTTGTCTAAAAAGGCAACTAAGTTACACTTTCCTGAAAGTCAAATAAGAGAAACAGATGACGTGGCTTATTACCGTATCGGAAAAATGACTTGTTAAACCAACGAAGTTTTCAAAACGTTTAAAAAACTCCAATCATGTTTTGACTGTTCAAAAAAAACCTAACGAACTTAAACAGAACAAAATTAAGATTTTTTGAACGGTTTAGAACTTTGTTGGACTTTTCAGACAAAATGTTAAGTTTGTTTGGTTTTTCTAACAGACAAAACATGATTGCTTTTTTTTGAATTATTTGGAAATGATATAAGTCATTTTTTTTTTTTAAATAAAAATCCATTTAAGTACTATTATAATAATTTGACAAGGGACGCATGTTATTATTTAAGACCAAAATCTAGCACGTCTCTCAAGCTCCTTTCAACCACAAAGTCTAGCAGGTGCAGCTCTCTCTCTGCTCCTTCACCCATCACACAAATGGCTTCAACTCGCCACCCTCATTTTGTGTTGTTTCCGTTCATGTCCAAAGGCCATACAATCCCGTTGCTCCACCTAGCCCAGCTTCTCTTGTCCCGCGGCGTTACGATCACCCTTTTCACCACAAAAGCCAACCGACCATTTATCGCCCACTTTTTCCACCGTCACTCGGATTCAATCTCCATCGTAGACCTGCCATTTCCTATCCAAGTTGAAGGAATACCTCAAGGTATAGAGAGCACCGATAAGCTCCCTTCTATGTCCTTCTTCACACAATTTGCCACTTCAACCAAGCTTATGCAGCCACACTTTGAACAAGCACTCGAGAAAATCCCTCATGTGACCTGCATCGTTTCTGATGGTTTTCTTAGTTGGACTCTTGAATCGGCAAATAAGTTTGGGATCCCTCGCCTCTCATATTTTGGCATGAGCGGCTACTCCACCGCTGTAACTCAACAAGTGGCTGGAAACCGGTTGTTGTCAGGACCTGAGACCGATGATGATTTAATCGCCGTGACAGGGTTCCCATGGATCAAAGTCACAAGGAATGACTTTGACGAGGTGTTTCACCAACGAAATCCAATGGGTCCTCAACAGGACTTCGTAATGGAAGTTATCATAGCAATGGCGAATAGCTATGGCCAGATTATGAACAGCTTTTACGAGCTAGAGCCAGAGTTTTTAGACTACTTGAATCGCGAGTCTAAGGCCAAAGCTTGGAGTGTGGGTCCCCTTCCCTTGGCTGTGACTGAGTCGCCACCCAATGTTGACCAGAAGCCCAAATGGATCAGCTGGCTAGACCAAAAGGTAGCTCAGGGATGCTCGGTTTTATACGTAGCATTCGGTTCTCAAGCAGAGATATCACCGAAACAGTTGAAAGCGATATCAAATGGTTTGGAAGAATCGCAAGTGAATTTCTTGTGGGTAGTGAGGAAGTATGAGACTCATGTTGTTGACGAGCTACAAGAAAGAGTGGGGGAAAGAGGGATGATTGTAAGAGAATGGGTTGACCAACTGGAGATTCTGAAGCACGAGAGCGTAAAAGGGTTTGTGAGCCACTGTGGTTGGAACTCAGTGTTGGAGAGCATATGTTCAGAGGTGCCGATACTAGCGTGGCCGATGATGGCTGATCAACCTCTGAATGCAAGAATGGTGGTGGAGGAGATTAAGATCGGTTTACGGGTTGAGACATGTGATGGATCAGTGAAAGGGTTTGTAACATCAGAAGGGTTAAAGAAAATGGTGAAGGAGCTCATGGAGGGTGAAAAGGGGAAGGAAGTAAGGAAAAAGGCGAAGGAGATTGGTGAAGCTGCAAAGGAAGCAATGGCGGAAGGTGGGTCATCTTGGCGGATATTGACCGAGCTCATAGATGACTTACAGGTTGTGAGAAACTCCAAAATAGGCGATTTTCCTAGATCGGAAGGAGATGCAACCTCTGCTACGAGCAATACAGAGGCATAGATTCGCAAAGGATGATGTACCCGAGTAGATTTTAATTATCTCTAAAATTAACCAAACTAAGAGGGTGTTTGGATAGGGAAAAAAATGACAGCTTATTGCTTATTGCTTATTTTCACCGTAATAAGCTAATTTAAGTGTTTGGATAGAATGCTTAAAAAATTAGCTTATTGCGGTGGGAATAAGCTAAATAAGCTGATTTTAATAAGCAAGGGGGGTAATGCTTATTGCTTATTGCTTATTGCTTATTAGTCATTTTACTCATATAAGCTGTTTTGTTTGTCAAACACTTCAAATGCTTATTGCTTATTGTTTATTCTCACCGCAATAAACTAATCCAAACACATTTTAAAAAAATGCTTATTCCCACCACAATAAGCAATAAGCAATAAGCTAATTAAGCTAAAAATGCATTTATCCAAACACCCTCTAAAATAATTAGGGTTAATGAATTTTACCTCAGCTCAATGCTTATTTATACCCATATCAACATTCTATTTAGCGGTCTCCGCCATCCCTAGAAACTCCGGTTATCTTCGACGAAACATGATTTTTCCGAGGAGTTTTTTGGGGATCTGTTGTTCTTTTGTGTGTTATATGTGTTGTTTATAAAAAACTCAAATATGGATGAAAACCTAACAATCAAATGCGATGAACTCCATAGATGAACTCGAAAAACACAGATCTGTCGCCAATGAACTCGATTTTTCCAGAAGTTTATGTGTTCAAGAATCCGTTCTAGACCTGCCACGGATGTGTGTGTTCATCATAAATGTGTCATAGATGTACTTCAACAATTTCAGATCTGTCATGGACGTGCGTTCATGTTTGGCCGAAAACTCATGTGTCATTGGATGTGTGTATACCTTCATCGATTTCAGATGTGCCATGTGTATGAGTTCGACTTGTAATAACACTATAACAGAAAGAGACTCGTTGCTGTTAACATATACTATTATTTTGTGAAAATTGATGAAATAACCAAAATTGAAGGGGGTGTTTAAGCATTTAACCATGAGAAATTGAGTTTTGAAAAATTACAACGAGATCCACAGAGGGGGCTCTGGGATCGCTTTACACCTTTGATGAACGCTGAATTGTTCTGAAAAATTGACGTGACATCACTAAATGACAAAAAAAATATTGTAGGTATAATGGTTTCGCAGATGTGGCTCCGCGGAACCATTAAACACCTCTGCAGATCTTTAAATTTTCTGAGGATATGGTGGTTGGTCCTCTTAGACAGATCCGCAGAGACGACTCTGCAGATCCCTGTTACAACTCTGCGGAATTATTGATTTCTCTACGGATCCCCCAATATTTTTTGTCATTTAGTGATGCCACGTCTATTCCTTATAACTATTCGTCGTTTCTCAGAGGTGTAAGACCGTCCGCAAAGCCCCTTTACAAATCGCGTGGTCATTTTTCAAAACTTAATTTTTCATGGTTAAATGCTTAAAACACTTCCTCAATGTTGGTTATTTCATGAATTTTCTTTATTATTGTTAGATATTAAACTTTATTGTGCCTTTGTCATTAACTGTCACGATATTTATACAAAAGTTCTAGAATTTTATATAGAAACTTCTTACCTAAAAATCCTAATCTAACATAGGTGCCAATAAAATAACAGTAATATATATAGAGGGTAGTAATGTAAATTACACAAAAAGGTGTTTTTGTAATTTAACTAGATGATAGTATGTTAGATATTTTTCTCTCTCTCTCTCTTCATGTTTATGCAACTAGAGCTGTAAACGAACCGAACGAACATTAACGGATGATTGTTCATGTTCGTTCATTTATGTTAGCTGAACAAATAAACGAACACGAATGGATAAACGAACGAGTTTTCTTGTTTATGTTTGTTCGTTTAACAAATTATATTGTTCATGTTCGTGAACATACTAAACTAACATAAATGAACAAAGATAAACAAGCAGCATAACTGAACATATATGAGCATAAATAAATATATAATATATTAAAGAAATCGAACACAATTAAGCATACATGAAAAAAAAAATAAAACTTATATGAACGAACATAAACAAACTTAAATGAACAACATAAACGAACGTTCACGAACATAATTGAACAAATGAGACCATTGTTCACGTTTATTAGTTTAATTAAACAAACAAGAATTTACATTCACGTTCTTTCATTTAGTAATAAATGAACATAAATCAACTTACCGCCGAACGGTTCACGAACAATTCATTGAACGTTCATTTCGTTTACAATCCTATATGCAATTAGTTGTTTCACTTGAATGTGTTTTACGTATAAAATAATAATGATAGCATCTTAGATCATAGATGATAGTATGTCACGTATTTTTGTAATATATATCTAAAGCTACAAAAGACATTAGAAAAGTCTATAATGACATAACGTAAAATATAAGCTCAAATATAATACGTCTCTGTTTCATATTTATTCTTTATTTTTCAATTTTAATCTTAAATATTTTTGTTTTTGATGTATAATACTTGATGCAAAATATATATAAATGAATTGTGTTTTAAATGTTTTTTTATTGTTGTAAGCTTCATCAAATAATATATAAAAATATTTAAGATTAAAATTAAACAATAAAATTTTAAAAGTCAGACGATTCTTAATAATTACTAATAAAATAAGTAAAAAATAAACTATGAAATAAAAGTAGCAATAATTACTAATAAAATAAGTCACTAATAATACTATATACCCAAAGAGTAAATAACGTGGTTTGAGGTAGATTACGTATTTTGTCCAATGGTCCTTAATATTTTTAACACAGATTATCTATGTAATTTGTTAATATTTCGTTTGTGGTCCTTGACTAACTTAAATTTAATATATTACCCTTAATAGAGTTTATATATATATATATATATATATATATATATATATATATATATATATATATATATATATATATATATATATATATATATATAAAAGGTTAGGTTATAATGTTTTTGTTAAGTATTGTGTGCTTGTGTTATGCATTCTAGGCCAATCATTTGTGGTAAATTAAGAAAATGGTTTTCTTTTAAAATTAAATGGAAAAAAAACATTTTAACGGGGTTTCATTAAATGAGTGGGCACGAAAGGGTAAAATGATATTTAGCATCGACGGTTTATTAGGAAACCGTATTATTTATGGAACGAATTCCACCGATGATCCCAAACATTTCGCATAGAATCAAAATCAAACACCCAAACCTTTCGGAGTTTGAAGCATATTCTGATTTTGTGTAATCGTTCTTTAGAATCGGAAGATTCGTCAAAGGGTTTGGATATAAATATTGATAGTGAACCCTAGAAGACGGAGTCAACATTTGAGCGTTTCTGTAAACTTGATTCTCATAGAATGAGGAGTACACGATCGAATTCCTTCAAGTTCAAGTTCAAGAACACAGTAGAGACGCCATTAAATCTTGAAGATGATGTCGATGATTTCGTTGCCAAAGCAGAAGGTAAGAATTTCTTGTTTTATGTGTTTGTTTTGTGTTTTTTAGAATGTAGTAAACTGTTACAAGTATATTCAGAGACGTTTTTGTAGGTATGATTTGCGTTTTCAAAATGAATTTGTGATTATTATGTAATTTCTTAATAAGTAGTTTGATGGTTTTGTTCAGTTAGAATGGTGTATTTCTGTGAACGTGAAAATGTTTTTTAATCTATTAGAATTAATCATGGATTTCGTTGAAAGATGTGGAAACATGATTTTAAATTATGATAGAATTGAAGTTTGTGGAAAAATTTTATTAGAATATTAATCATCATCTGATTGTAAGTATATTAATGGATTGTTAATTTTATATTTTAAGAGTTGTAATTACTAAAAATTCTGGTGGAATATGTCTTTTTAATTTTGTTTTTCTACTGTTCTAGTTTCTTTAATGTGTATATTATGTGTATAGTGTGGTTATTAGAATTCTAATAATGGTAAATTTAAAGTTTGTTTTGTTGATTAATATATTGAATATGTAGTATATTCTAGAAATATATGCATATGTATATAAATACATGTATTTCAATCTCAATTGTAAAATGTATAAAATACATGAATTCAATGTTATGTGTTCGGTGTGTAGAATATTAGCATTTATTATTATTCTAGTAGAATGTATGGTATCATATGGGTGTAAGTATAGAAGTGTATTATTGATTTGATTCTTTAAGTTGTAATGTCTGATATTCTGGTGGAATTTTTTTTTTTAATTTTTTTTCTACTGGTATAGTTTCTATAATGTGTATATGATGTGTGTACTTGGTTACTGAAACTCTAATAATAGTAAATGTATAGTTTTTTTTGTTTATTGATAAAGTGCATATGTAATATATTCTAATAGAACATGAATATATGTTTGAGTATATGTATTTCAATGTTCAGAATGTAGAAGTGGAATACAAAAATGTGCTTGTTGTATTATGGTGGTGATTTATTCTAGAAGAATAAATTAAGAATCTGAATAGAAGGCATGATAGTTTGGTAGTTTGTGTTATATTCTAATGGAATAATAATAAGTGCTAGTATTGTGTTCTATGTCATCACTTAATACATGTTACTATACATTCTTATATTTGTTATGTATTATAGCAGAACAAGTACAAAAAGAAGAACAACACATAAAACGAGAAAGAAGATCAAAGAAAAAACTTGATAAACCAGTTGCAGAAAGAAAAGTCCTAAACCTCTAAATGTACTACTTTTTGAAAGGGAGATAAGATCAAAGAGAACACATGAGAGAGTTCCAATTCTAAAGAATATACAGAATAAGGGAATTGATGAATCTGTGAAAGAGGAAAAAGAAGATCATGTTAGAAAAACAACTTAACATCACAACATCATCCAATGGCAAAAGCCTTAAGTTTTAAGGCGGAGCGAGTGATAAACATATCTTGGCAGGTAGAACAGGCTGGAACAGATTGTGGAATCTACCTAATGAGGCATATGGAAAGTTACATGGGTGAAAGTGAAGGGCGTTGGGAGTGTGGGCTTACAGGTAAAAAGGCGGGTGATGTGACTGCTATACTTAAGTTAAGAATGAAATACATGGCAAGACTGTTGACAGCCGACTTCAACAAGTATAAGAGTATGATAGTTACAGATTTTGAAGCGTTTCGTAAGCTGGATATTTTGGAACAAACAATGATTCTACAACAGTCAGCTGAAAATAGGAAGAAAAAGAGAAAAATGAGGGGCCGTCGCTAAGAAATTGAAGTTGTAGTTTGGTATTTTGAAGTTAGATCCTGACATGACAGTCGTTTAAACTTTTTTTTGTGTGTTTTTGGGAAAAGTACTTTGTCTGTCAGAAGGTTTGAACATTTGGTATCTATATGTTAGATTATATGTTCTAATGGAATGTTTGTTTTGGGTTAAAGGATGTGTTGATGCATTGTATGCTGTCATGAGTGATTATGTTCTTAATTTTGAATAACCCATTCTGGTAGAAGTATCATTAGGTGAATGTTAATTCTTTGGTGGGCTGTTTGGAAAAATAAAATGCATAATTAAATTGTGAAAAAAAATTATGACTAGGTATGGGGGTAGTATTTATTTTATGGGGGTAGTATTTTTTTATGCTCGTAGAATGGTTTTTATGTTTTAATTCAATTAGAATATTTTGTGATATTTCATTTTCTGATGATGGGCTTTATATTGGGAATATAACTTTTGGTATAAAGGTTTTTTGTTGAAGATAAATATGTGTAAAATGTGTAATTCTGTAAAAATCAGTATAAAAGTGTTTTGGAATGAATATGTTTAATTAGTATTTAGTATGTTTATACTTCATTAAGTTGAAAATGAATTTGAAAAAAAAATAGAAAAAGTTGTAACAAATAATTAAAGGTATGAAAAGAATGAGTTTACTAAATATTTGTATTTTGGAATATTTTTATTTTTAAGAAATAAAAAAACATAAACATAAGTATATTTAATGACCGGGGCATGTTTACTAATAGTGAAAGTGAATACTTTGTGACTAGGTTGTGGTTTATAATTTTTTGATGCTAATAGAATTGTTTTACAATTATGATTATAATAGAGTATGTTGTAATAATTCATCATCTATTAATGGGATGTATATGGAAAATGTGTTTTTACGTATAATGTATCCATTTTTAAAGTAAATATGTGCGTATAAATGTGTAATTCTGGAAAAATTAGTATAAAATTGTATTGGAATGAATATGTGTAATTAGAAGGGCATGGTCACTAACAGTCAAAGTGAAAACTTTATTCAAAGACGTAAAAGATAACATTGAATGTGAATTGACCAACGTAAAATGAAAGAGTATGTTGTAATAATTCATCATCTATTAATGGGATGTATATGGAAAATGTGCTTTTACGTATAATGCATCCATTTTTAAAGTAAATATGTGTGTATAAATGTGTAATTCTGGAAAAATTAGTATAAAATTGTATTGGAATGAATATGTGTAATTAGAAGGGCATGGTCACTAACAGTCAAAGTGAAAACTTTATTCAAAGACGTAAAAGATAACATTGAATGTGAATTGACCAACGTAAAATGAAAATGTGATTTTAATAAAACTGAAAAACTAACAAACAAAGAACTATGTCTCGACGTTCTTTGAAGGACAATTTCTTTTGTCATGATGAGCCATCTGTTTACATATAGTACACTTTCTCTTCGGTTTCGAGATTTTTTTTTCAATCATCTCTTTTTTAGATTTTAATCTTTTCCCACGACTGCCACATCCTTTGTTCCGAATATCTGAAGGATTCTGAATATCATTAACATCAGATACTACATCAGGAACTACCACGCCTAGAAGCTTGTTGAAATGTTCTATTCTGGTCAGTAATTCATGATTTGGATAATCATCTAAAAAAAAATTTCAACTTATTCTGCTCGTCAAGGTATAACTTCAATTTAGCTGCATCATGACTAAGAAAAGAAACACAACGATCAACTGTGTTGAAGATATCAATAGCAGTCATGTCGGAATTAGAATCGTCAAAAGAATTAGTGAACCGTCTTCTAAGTAATTCTGTTGGAATAACATCCCTGCGCCAACGTTTTAGAATGTACTTTTCAGGAAGTTGTTTGATGCCATAGTACTTAAACACACAAAATATGTGTCTGCATAAGATCCCGACATGTTCAAAATGCATACAAGTACATTTGAATGAACCGTCTTTTGTTGAGTGTGTGACCTGTACAATGTAAGATGAGTAAGGATAAGTTTTTAGTTGTAGGTATTTAGAAATTAAAATCAAAGGATAAAATGTACTATTTTTGTGAAAATGAAAGATATACTGTGTATTCAGTATCTCTTATAAGACAATCGTAATTGTATTCCTCGTCTTTTTCATCAACATCGACATCAGTTGGTTGCATAGTGGTTATGTTGTTTTTTTTCTCCAAAACGATAATTGTTTCCACACCATTGGAAGAAATCACATTTTTTTGGAAACAATTATCTTCTGCTCTTGATATCTCCTTCTGAACTTGATAAAAAATCTTGCGTGTATATACCTTTGAAGCATGAGGTTCATTCGGACTACGGGTAATGAATTTAGGAAAAGTTATGGCAATATTAAAATCATTGAGAATTTGATTATGTCTTTGTCATTCCATGACTGAATCAAATGTCATTATAAACATGATAAGATAAGAACCGGTTAATGTAGTTGTTTGGAATGACCAATTCTGACTTTCAGACAGTGATGTAGTTCGCATAAGACCAGACATTGGAATGTGCTTGAAAAATGTAACGTCCCAAAATTCAAGACCAAAAATTTCTTTTTAGTAAAACATTACTTTAACCAAGGACATCATTTCAAAACATAATCTGAGTATAAGTTTTCAAAACACATGTTTATTATCAGAGTAAACATTCCCAGACTGACTAATCTATGGTGTGTGCCATGCGATCACCCCGAGCTCCTCCCTCCGCTACCGGAAGTACCTGAAAACAAAACTGAAAACCGTAAGCACGAAGCTTAGTGAGTTCCCCACCTTACCACATACCATGCAAAACCATATACTTCACATACTGGGCCACGCCCGCTATCCTGGGCCTCGCTCTCTACTTCGGGCCTCGCCCGCTACAACGGCCCCGCCGCTCCAGGCCCCGCCGCTCCAGGCCCCGCCTGGCTTCGAGCCCCGCTCGGATACAGATCTGTTTCACTTAGGCCTCGCCTGTCACAGGGCCTCGCCCACTAACATATAATAGCACATAAACATATCACATAACATTACATAAACTAAACATGTACTAACAACTCTTGCTCTAAGGCCTTGCATATCTCTGGGCCCCGCCCGTGTCCTGCTACTGATGAGTCATGGAACCCCGTCCATACTCCTGCTGATAGTGAGATACGGGCCCAGCCCACCCTCACTCCTTTCCTAACTTGGGCCTCGCCCCTGCTCTGCTGCTATTGAGATGTGGAACACCATCCACACTCTGCTATTGGGAGATACGGGACCTCGCCTACACTCGCCTCCCTACCAGGCACATACACGTATCACACAGACAACAAGTATAAACTATCACATAAACCGCTCCTTGGGCACCCGCCCTCTATCATTGGACCTCGTCCGAATATCATTCTAGCATACTGTGCCTAGGGCTAACCCCCGGGTCTTCTACTTATAACTACATGGGCCGACATTGTGGCCGTAAACCCATTCATACAAAGGGAAACTCACCTGATACTGCTGAACTGCTGCTGCTAACCCCTTTGACCGCTACCTGACCACTGACTCCGAACTGCTGCTCCGCTAGCTCCCCGAGCTACCAATATCAACATAACACTTATCTAACTGACCTTCAAAGGTCAACCAAGTCAACTCTGGTCAAAGTCAACGTCCTGGTCAAAGTCAACCTTCCAGATCAACCCTACTCGTCGAGTCATCCTACTGACTCGCCGAGTTCATAAGTCCAGAGTCCTTCCACTCGCGACTCTACTCGCCGAGTCAGCCCCTAACTCGTCGAGTCTACTGATTCCCGATTCCTGTCCTGTCCAACTCACTGAGTCCTGGCTCGACTCGCTGACTCGAGACTTAACTCGAAGGGTTTGGGACCACGCGACCTGACTCGCCGAGTCTAAGAACAGACTCGCCGAGCACACAACGATCTTCATCCAACTCGCCGAGTTCATGCCTATCTTCATCCGACTCGACGAGCTGTTCATCCCACTCGTCGAGTTCCTCCTCATCTTCAAGCTACTCGCCGAGTCCACTCGAAGGACTCGTCGAGTCCATTAAGATCCACTTACATGCAGAGGACTTCCGAGTCATGCATGAACTCCAAACTGTAGATCTACCCTTCCCAAGCTTATTCCCCACGTAAAGTTGCAAACTTTACGTGTAGAGAGGGAGATCTAGGCAAAATGCACCAATAACTAGGGTTTAAGACCAAGAGGCTCCAAAATCCACCCAATGGCTGATACTTTACGGGATTCTAAACCAAAACAAGCATGGATCTGAGGTAGCAACCTCAGATTTGGACCTCAAGCTCAAGATTAATCTTAGGCATGGCTTAAAAGCCCCAAAACTCATAACCAAAGAAGATCTAAAGGAGGGAAACGAATTGATACCTTTAAATGCTCTGAAATGTTCCCCAAACTTCAGATCCAAAGCCACTCCTTGATGCTTCAAAGATTCCCACTTCTTTTTCTTCTTCTAAATCACTCAAAAATGGCCAAAAGCATGAATCATCACAATGGGGGCTTAGGGTGCGGCGTTCTGGGTGTGAGAGGCTGTAAAGGAGCCCTAGGAAGAAGATTGAGACGTTTAAATAGGCTCCAAGCCCCGGATTTAGGGTTTTCCTCGCACAGACCAGACTCGCCGAGTCCACTTGGCCGACTCGCCGAGTTGGTCACTTACTCCTCGACCCGGATCCCGCTCCGACTCGCCGAGTTCCTACTTGGACTCGCCGAGTCCCCCTTAAATCTAGGGTTTCCTTTACTTTCTTGGCTTTCAAAATCTTGGGTGTTATAAAAAATGCAGGAATCCAATATCTTTGCAAACCATACATGCTATTCATCCAATTGTTATCTGTAATTTTAAACTCCTCTAACGTCGTGTGCCATACATTTTCGAATTCATGTGGTTCCAGCTTAGAATTCCAAATTATAGAGTGAAAATGCTTGCGAAATTTTTGATTGGTGGCTGCATCTTCAATTGATAAAATCTGTATAAATTTATATGTAATGAGAATGAGTAAAGTATCTTGTAAAGAAATTGATTCTGTTAGAATTGAGGTAAATCATAATATATCCATGACAACAAAGTAAGGATAATAGTCTTTATGTGCATACCTTATTTGGCAACTTCTTAGTAATATGCCACATACATAACCTATGATGTGCCGACGGGAAAACGGTATCCATGCCCGGTTATAAGGAGGGGCAACCTGTGCATGAGCACAGGGCCCATTTTTGGAAGGGGCCCAACTTTTTTTATAGTATATGTACGAATCAGTTCGTAGCCAAAACGCGAAGACAGAAGCGATCATTCAAGGTACTGAAGCGAGGGTCGTCTCGTCGATTAATCGATTACGGAAAGGAAAATAATCGATCCTACTACCATCAATTACCAGTCGTCCGGCCTCCTGCTGTCCTGTGATCACTAATCAGGTTATCAGGTAATTGATCAGTCTTGTTAATCCCTTGTAGACACTTCCCTACGCTCTTGCCCTAGTTTCTCATCATTTGAGTTTCTCATTTTCTTGATTTCCAAATATTTGAATCCTTTTGGGGCTATAATTCCAAAGTTTCGTATGAATATTTCAATATCATGATTTGTCATGGTTCCCTGTTAACCGTGGTAGGTTATCGAGCTTGGAGAATTTTGAGCAAAAAATCCAACAAATGCATAATAATGGAGATTTTTAGGAGCAACTTGATTTTCCCATAACCTCTTTTTTCTACAAAGCATCACAAACAACATGAGCATGATTCCAGCAATGCCACTTAAGACTCCTATAAACGAATTTTACATATGATGGTTAAATACATCTAAGTACAATGAGGAATATAATTTCTCTCTTGGTCCAAATTCCAATAAAGAGTTTACTTTTTTTTTCACTGTTAATTTTTTTTTCTAAATGTGTGTTAGAAAAAATATGTGCTCCATTTATATGAAAGTTTGTCTGCTTACCTTTTATCAACTTCCTTGTAGCTTCTTTGGATCCTGGAAAATAAGATAAAAAGTAGGTAAACTTGTTGATAAAGATTAGAACACTACCAATAGTAATAAGTGATGCGTGAAAGGGGAAACTCCATCCACAATGACTTAAAAGACACTTAAGAAAACATTATATGATGATCCAAACTAAAACACGAAGGATTAGTATTTGAAAACGGTTATTGGTTGTAGTTGTCAACTATTAGGTGTTCTGATCCTGTTAGCTAGTTGAGTAAATGTATCCATATAAGACTTACGAGCTACAAATTAATTCGTTATACGTTAGGGCGTAACAGCCTTTTTTTCCGGCACGTCCTGGGGATTTGAATCCTCAGGACCGGCCCTGACGGTATCAATAGCTTTCTTCAAAGCTGAATCTTGGTCAGATATAACCAATTGAGGTTGTTTTCTAAAAGCTTTGAAAAAAGCTCTAAGCAACCATTCATAAGAAACTTCATCTTCTTTACTTAAAAGTCCAGCACCAAATGTTACACATTTTTTGTGGTTATCAATGCCAGTGAACGGAACAAAAACCATATCATACCTATTAAAAAAAATATATTATTTTACATATTTAAAAAAAATCTATTTTTAAAAGTATTAAAGAATAGAAATACTTATTCATGCTAAATGTAGCATCGAGTGATACAACGTCTCTGAACGAATTGTAGTTATACTTTGCCGTTTCATCAGCCCATAATAGAGCATTCAATCTTTTGTTCAAGACTTTATACTCAAAAGTAAATGATGAGACATTTTTCTTCCTGTCATTCATCTTGTTAACAAGGAATTTCGCGTCCCTCCCACCTATGTAACAATTCAGATTTCTCCTAGCATTCTTGAAATCAGAAACCAATCCACCTCGAATCGAAGGACCGACCTGAAGAGCGTTGTACAGTCTATGTGCTTTTACAGGACCAATATTTTGCGTTGACATATTATGAATGAAAATTTCTTGGGAATAATCAAGTTTTCTCTTTGAACGAGATAAATTATTGCCCTTGCTAAACAGCTCGTGATTGTGTTGTTCGACAAAATCACTCACAACATATTTAAGAGTACCTGGAATTATATCTAAAACAACTTTCGATTTAAAATTCCTCCTAAATAAATCTTTCCTTCTTTGAGTTTTATTATGCTGAATGTCCAGAGTATCTACTTTACTAGTATTTGGATTACCTTCCCAATTGAATACCAAATGTCTATATGTAATAATCCCAATTTTCGTTTTTTTGACTCTTCCAAGCCAGATTCTAATGCATAGTTTCTGTACATTGCTACAACTTTGTCATATGAATCAAATTTTGATGTTACTTTTGGTTTGATATCATCTGAAACAATCGGGGTCCAATACAATGTGCCACCAAGTGAAACGTAATCATGTGTATCATGTGGTTGTCCTGTTTAAAACACATGAAGAAAATAATTATTCTGACAGAATTAAAATAGTATGTAATAATTTCAATATCCTAAACTGAATTTAGTACCTTCAGTGAAATCAATATTAACCTCTGTATCTTCATCAACCAAATGATTTTCGTCTTTTTCGTGATTTGCGTCCGCTGTATGTTTAATCAATGAAAACACATTAACATTTAATGTTAAACATGTTCCAAGAAATATAGAACCTGATAGACAATGAGAAATTAAACAAAAGATTCAAAACCTTACCTAGATTAGGATTACTGATTTCTCCTATTTCAAACCCACCATCATTTAGTGTATCATTATCAGGAAAATCAAAATCTTCAGTTCCATCTTCATCGTCACTAGAAAAATATTGTTCCTGATAAATATGAGTATTGACATCTGGTACTTCATCGCCCATAGCTATGGTATACGAAAAAATAAAGTATGATAAATTGACATAGAAAAGAAATAGGGCTGAACACGTATACTATGCAAATTAAAAGGCTTGATCCTAGGGGTCATTTGATAAATAAATATTGATTCCGATTTGATTCTATTTTAAAACATACTAAAGATAAAAAAATATTCATATCTTACTATATTAATTACTAAACAATATTTTTTTATCTTAAAAAATAATATGCAAAACAATTTATTTAGTACATAATTCCATTAGAATGTGTAAACATGGATTATAAAACTCTACATAACGATTGTCTGTATATTATTCTATTAGAATAATATGTATAAATGACTAATAAAAGTCTTTAATATGTGATATTTTCAAATAATTCCACTAGAATGTTATATCAACATGGATGACTAAAAGACTTGAATTTTGAAAATGTTTAAGTTAAAATCGTTGTATTCTCATTGTTTACACAATTTATTGTTGACATTATGTGTTTTGATTTTATGGACCGTGAAACATATTTTTTGAAATGTATTGAAGAAGTTTTTTTTATATATTCTTTCGGAATGAGATGTATATATCTGTGTATGAATGATAACTGGATAATTCTAATTCTCTAAACAAACATATATCAGAATAACAAAAAACAATGTAATAATATAAATATATAAGATAGACCAACGTAAATTTCATCAAACAAAATTTTATTTTACTGAAATAATACCATGTAGTTCATCAAAAACATAATCTTTAATCAAATCAAACATAATAATATCTAAAGTCGTCCAATTCTGATGAATTTCTTGTAGTTCTATGTTTTCTTCAATGCAAAAGGACAGTTCCTGCTGTCATGACCAAATAATCCAAAACATATTTTACATCTTCTTTTAGCATTCACATCAGAATTCACACAATTCTTGGGATCATTGACATCGCTCAGATCCTTGAGGGTATTCTGATCATCATTATCCTGAAAGATTAAAAGAGTTGATACATATGCATATGACAAAACATTAGAAAAAAAATTCAAAGAATAAAAACAAATACCTGCTTGCGACTTCCAGATTGAACTCCATCGATTCAAAGAATAAGCGGATTTGGTAATCAACAATTGTTATCTGTGTGTGAAATACAAAATTTGGAATCGAGAATTGTGTGCCTGTGTGTGGAATACGTTTCAATCGGATTTATAATGAAGATGATAAATAAAACAGGAATCATAAATCATTGCCTAATATAAAGGGATAAAAATCAGACTAAATAAGGCATTAAAATGAAAGATTACATGATTACTCTTTACATATTTAAATAAATAATAAACAAATTGCTAAATTGTGATTGGTGCACACATGCACACAATACTTGTTGGAAACAATTGAACCTAACTCTCTCTCTCTCTCTCTCTCTCTCTCTCTATATATATATATATATATATATATATATATATATATATATATATATATATATATATATATATATATATTATAAATGTTTGTCTATTTATTTATTTAAAATATTGTTTATTATTTTATTGGGTCCCACCCCTTGTATTTCTTTCCCTTGTGTGTCTCATGTTGTCAAACCTAAGACTCTCTTCTCTCCTTCCGTTTTTTAGATTTGATTTTGGTGGTTAAAAAAATGAGTTTTCAAAAATATGTTTAAATTAGTTTTTGTGGTGAGAAAAGTCAATAAGTCAATAAAAACCCGTTTGATAGTTGCTGTCTAGAAAATTGTTGTATGGAAAAATTTACTAACTACGAAATAAAACCATGTGGTTTGATTGTATATCTGACTGACTGGACTAAATGATGAAAAATGATCATATTACCATGATGTTATATATTATAATGGATGAAGTTGCTGAATAACTATAAAAACATACAAATTGTCATACAAAATCAAAATTACACAATAATCATTTAAAAATCCAAATACAAATAGTCATACAAAATCAAAATTACACAATAGGTATGTTTAAATCAGAATTTCTTATTGAAACTTTCTATATGAAATGGCCCTCCTAAATCCTATGCTAAAAAATCAAAAGAAAGAAAATAAGATGAAACAAATGAAGGTTCATGGATGGTACTCTCTAATCAGAAGAAACAAATCAGAAAAAAAGGAGATGAGATGCTTACTTGTGGGGTGGAGCTGGTGGCGACAACGACGCTCCGACAGGGGGAGGCTAACTGACAAAGAAGTAAAGAGCTTGGTGAGGAGGTGATGATGTCTGATCAAAATCATCGAAGAGAAGAAAGAAAGACACAAGGTTTGGAGAATAATCGTCTTTTCGACATATTTAGCCAGAAAGATATTGTTTTGGTGCTTTGTGAAAGATATATCTTACCGGGAAAGACCATTTTTTGTGTAAAAAAAGGATATGAATGCCTTAGGTAATGCTATGCCAAT